>NC_058087.1:35502679-35709631 GCF_014858855.1 Bufo gargarizans
AGTTGCCAGTATAGGGCTGGGTCACATGGAATCGGTGCTCAGAGATATATGCCGGCTTAGAAGCCTGAATGCACCAGTGAAAAGTGGGGGGGGGGGGGGGGGGACAGGATCACAGCAGAGACTCCACCATTGTGTGCCTTGTCAAGCTACCATGACAGGGGACCAACAGAAGTCAATTATACCCACCAAACCGATGTGGATATAGATGTGGATATCAGTATCTACACGTGATGGAGTCCTAAACAGGCATAAGTATTATTATCGATATGAATATATCTTTGTGTCCTCACCCCTGGTAGAGCGTTTTCTTTTCACTGGTGCATTCAGGCTTCTAAGCCGGCATATATCTCTGAGCACCGATTCCATGTGACCCAGCCCTATACTGGCAACTTTTTAGTCACATATAATGGCTTGCACATGCAATATATAATTACACCTCCTGATGATCCCACAATCTACACGTGGGTGAAACGCGTCGAGGCAATTGAGGTGTTTGACTATAACGTCAACCCTAGACAGTGTATGGTTATAATACCAACACTGAATAAGTGTATGTTTGTGTATTTTTGTATTTTTTGTGTTTGTCTGTATCACTGTTGTGTCTCTATCCGTTTAATTCCCATCCAGTCTATTCATATAGCTGACAAATATAATATCCTAATCCCTTACCTTTAAAACCAGTCCACATGCCTCTTTTTACCTCTTACAGGGAGCAGGAAGGGCTAGTAGCATAGGCACGCGGACAGGGGGTCTCCACCATCAGGAGCCCTCCCTGGGCAAAGGGCTCTAGGACAGGGGTAGATTTAGGGACAGTGGTCTCCCCATACCCCATTTAACAATCTTCTTTGGATGTGGTTTATGGTCACTTTTTGTATGTATGTCTTATAGTTTAAATAAGTGGATCCTTTAGGGATTTTTTTTAACGTATACCAAATAAAAGATTATTTTAGGGGTCTAATTAATACCATGCTGGATGTGTGTATACACACACACACAAAATATCACAAAAAACACAAAATTGAAACATAAAAACATGAATAAAAATATATATATAAAAGTACATACCAGCGAATCAAACTGATCTCGACAGCAAGCAAAGAGCCGCCCATTCACAGTGAGAGTTGTAAAGACAGATACTTCATTTGGCTTCAGAACAACTTTTTCTAGGAGTCAAAGAAACAAGTAGAATATAAATCTACACCTATAACAAAATAATTCGAATTTGAATAATGAACCTAAACTGAACACATTTTTACAGTAAACTTACAAAATTACTCTACATAAGACATTGGGGTGAATTTATCATGAGGGGAATAATTGAAGTCAGTTTTGCTTGAGTTTGCGTAGTTTATGCCATATTTATCAAATGTCGCCTGTTTGATAAATTGGTCTCATCCTCGGTTTTTCTAATCCACCTCCCCTTACTGGAGATAAACTCATTAACATAGCTAAAAAACATCCACTCAACCACCCATACTTCAAAACTGGAGTGAGTGGTGTAAAATGCAAAAAGTTACAAAAGTAGCAAAAGCCCCATTTTGCTATTTTTTTTAAGACAGAATTCTTGAGTAAAGGCATGATAAATCAAGGCTATTGAGCTAGTTTGCAAATAAATTGATCTATTTGTAGTGATAGAGTTATAGTCTGAATTACACTCCAGAGCTGCATTCAGAATTCTGCTGTTGTCAGGCCTAAATTTGACCAGTATCCATTGGTGGTTTATACAGAAAGCAGTTTAGCAATTTGTCTGGTACAGTAAAGTTATTTGAGATACGAAATACTAAATCTGGTCATAGAGATCAGATAAATATTAGTGAAACCTGTGGATTTTGGCAGGACCAACTGGTCATCTAATGAGTATGGGGTGTCCGACGTCATACCTTGGGGACCAGAAGGATCTTACATGAGATAAACTGCCACCAGAGGAGTCTGGCAGCAGCTCATGCCCCTCTCCCTATTGAGAACACATGCACTCAGCCGAGCTGAGCGTGCATGCGTATGGGTCAGTCTTTAGGATGACGGCTATCTAAGGGGTATGGCCGTCTCAGCGCTGGCGAAAGACACACGATAGCCTGAACAATCATTTGTCTGAAATCTATCAGTCCTGGCTCCTCAATAAACAGGTATTTTCACCCAAGTTAAAATATTGCATATTATTTCTAGTCTTAAAGGGGTTGTTTCACTTCAGCAAGTGGCATTTATCATGTAGAGAAGGTTAATACCAGGCACTTACTAATTTATTGTGATTGTCCATATTGCTTCCTTTTGCTGGCTGGATTCATTTTTCCATCACATTATATACTACTCGTTTTCATGGCAATAATGTCTATCTCTCGCTATCTAATTATCTATCCATCTATCTAATTATCTATCTAATCTATCTCTTATTTATTTTACTCTCTTATATAGCGCTGACATATTCTGCAGCGGTATACAGACTTTATCATCACTCGCTGTCCCCAGTATCAGTATGTCATTGGAGTGTGGGAGGAAACTGGAGTATCTTGAGAAAACCCACGCAAACACAGGCAGAACATGCAAACTCCATGCAGATGTTGTCCTTGGTCGGATCTATCTATGTGATTCATGTTTACATGGGTCTCTTATCCCGCAACATATTCAACATACAGTATTCGATTTTGTAAAATACATGTAAAGCAGAAAAATTATTTTTGGGAGGGTGGGCGATTCACGGCACTGCAGAGGTTATTACATATTAATGCTGGCGGCGGCTCTGCATCGAGGAGGTTACCATGGTTATGGCTGCTAATAACCGTGCGCTGTCCCACTTCATGTTTAGATTCTAAATCCTTCAGAATGTGCTACAATCTAAACATTCGGCCCGGTGTTGATAGGAAGGGTAAGTGCTTTTCAGCTCACATTTCCAGAGTTTGTTTGAAGACCCGGTGTGAAGGAAATGATTATGAGATACACACTGAACCTGTGATATCGCTGCTGCTGCCAACACAGAGGACTGGGCGAATAGTGCATGAGAAATCTGCCAGCAAGTGCTCGCTGATAAATGATGAGACTGAAGAGAAAGATTACAGTACGTAATGTATCACCATGTAGCGCTTAAAATAATGTTACAATTAATTTTTGGGGGCTTTAATACTGATGACCTATCCAACATCTTTTAATAGTAGCCCTTAGGACAGGCCACCAATATCTGATCATCTGGGGTTGGTAGCCTCCACTCTTGCAGGAGCTGCTGTGTGCCAGAATACCACAGCTCTGTACACCGCATAGTGGCCGCGTCTTGTTACTGCAGCACTGCCAAGCGAATATCAAAGTCCTCTGAAACCCCTTTAACCAAGATCTAATATATGTAAAAACGTATTATTGTATACACAACGTCTATTTCTCTAATAAAATCTGTCCACCTGTCTAGCTAATGTTTCTAGGTCTGACTGTCTGTCAATCGACCTACCTATCTGTCTGCTTATCAGTCTATCTAATCTACTAGTCATATGTCTATCAATCATTCCCCTAAAAAGTTTTATTAAAGGAAAGTAACAATCCAATAAATCACAATACTGTAACAATAAGTGTAGGAATCGCATGAGGGGTAGCTAATCTATCGATTTAATCTATCAATCTAATCTATCAATCTGATTTATCTATCTAATCTATCCAATCTCTTATTTCTCTATGCAGTATATGTCTAGCCATCTATCATATATGTTTCTATGTATCTTTGTATTTCTCTGTGTATCTATGAAGTACCTATATCTATCTCATATCTACCTACCTACCTATCTATCTAATATCTATCTCTCTCATATCTATCTAATATGTCTTCCATATCTATCTAATATCTATCTATCTCTCTCATATCTCTATCTCTCATATCTCTCTCTCTCATATCCATCTCTCTCTCTCATATCCATCTCTCTCTCTCATATCCATCTCTCTCTCTCATATCCATCTCTCTCTCTCATATCCATCTCTCTCTCTCTCTCTCATATCCATCTCTCTCTCTCTCATATCCATCTCTCTCTCTCTCATATCCATCTCTCTCTCTCTCTCTCATATCCATCTCTCTCTCTCTCTCATATCCATCTCTCTCTCTCTCTCATATCCATCTCTCTCTCTCTCATATCCATCTCTCTCTCTCATATCCATCTCTCTCTCTCTCATCTCATATCCATCTCTCTCTCTCTCTCTCTCTCTCATATCCATCTCTCTCTCTCTCTCTCATATCCCTCTCCTAATATCCATCTCTCTCTCTCATATCCATCTCTCTCTCTCATATCCATCTCTCTCTCTCTCATATCCATCTCTCTCTCCTCTCTCATATCCATCTCTCTCTCTCATATCCATCTCTCTCTCTCATATCCATCTCTCTCTTCTCTCTCATATCCATCTCTCTCTCTCTCTCTCATATCCATCTCTCTCTCTCATATCCATCTCTCTCTCTCATATCCATCTCTCATCTCTCTCTCATATCCCATCTCTCTCCTCTCTCATATCCATCTCTCTCTCTCTCATATCCATCTCTCTCTCTCATATCCATCTCTCTCTTCATTCCATCTCTCTCTCTCATAGCCATCTCTCTCTCTCTCATATCCATCTCTCTCATCTCTCTCTCATATCCATCTCTCTCTCTCTCATATCATCTCTCTCTCTCATATCCATCTCTCTCTCTCATATCCCATCTCTCTCTCTCTCTCTCTCTCTCTCATATCCATCTCTCTCTCATATCCATCCCTCTCTCTCTCATATCCTCCTCTCTCTCTCAATCCATCTCTCTCTCTCTCATATCCATCTCTCTCTCTCTCTCTCCCTCTCCACCTCTCTCCTCTCTCATATCCATCTCTCTCTCTCATATCCATCTCTCTCTCTCTTCATCTTCCAATCTCTCTCTCTCCCCTCTCTCTCATAATATCCATATCTCTCTCTCTCTCTCTCTCTCTCTCATCCATCTCTCTCCTCATATCCATCTCTCTCCTCATATCCATCTCTCTCTCATATCCATCTCTCTCTCTCTCATATCCATCTCTCTCTCTCATATCCATCTCTCTCTCTCATATCCATCTCTCTCTCTCATACCCATCCTCTCTCTCTCATATCCATCTCTCTCCTCTCTCTCATATCCATCTCTCTCTCTATCTCTCTCTCTCATATCCATCTCTCTCTCTCTCATATCCATCTCTCTCTCTCTCTCTCATATCCATCTCTCTCTCTCTCTCAAATCCTCTCTCTCTCTCTCTCTCTCATATCCATCTCTCTCTCTCTCCTCTCCTCTATCCATCTCTCTCTCTTCGCTCTCTCAATCCATCTCTCTCTCTCTCATATCCATCTCTCTCTCTCTCTCATATCCATCTCTCTCTCTCTCATATCTATCTCTCTCTCTCATATCCATCTCTCTCTCTCTCTCATATCCATCTCTCTCTCTCTCTCATATCCATCTCTCTCTCTCTCTCATATCCATCTCTCTCTCTCTCATATCCATCTCTCTCTCTCTCATATCCATCTCTCTCTCTCTCTCTCATATCCATCTCTCTCTCTCTCTCTCATATCCATCTCTCTCTCTCTCTCTCATATCCATCTCTCTCTCTCTCTCTCTCTCATATCCATCTCTCTCTCATATCCATCTCTCTCTCATATCCATCTCTCAAATCAAATAAGCTTTATTGGAAGGACTAAATACATTTTAGCATTGCCAAAGCAAGTGGGAAATAATTGGGTAGGGTTGGGGTATGGGGACATATACAGGGTGGGGGTATAGGAGTCCATGGTATATCAGGCTCCTCTCAGTCTATGGCAGGCAGTAATATACTGTGCTGCTGTGGCCGCTGTGTTCTTCTCTTCCCCCAGTAGTATGGAGAGTCTCTCTTCCTTCTCCATGGAGATGAAGTCTGGGCAGAGATCAGACAGTCTCCTGAAGCGAGTCTCCCTCACTGCTGAGTACTTGGGGCACCGCAGCAGGAAATGAGCCTCATCCTCCACGGCCTCCTGGTCGCACTGCTGGCACAGTCTGCTCTCCCTGGGCATGTACCTCTGTCAGTGACGCCCGGATTCAATGAGCAGGCTGTGGGCGTTCAGTCTGTGTCGGCTCAGGATCTGTCTTTTGGATTGGGGAGTTTCTCCAGATATGGGGCCAGTTTGTACTCCCTCTGCAGGCTCTGGTATACTGTCAGCTTCTGGGATGTTCTTATGTCGTTCCTCCAGACACTAATATACTCCTCTTTGTACTTGTGTATCGTCCTCTGAATTTCGCCCTTTGTCAGGCTATATTGGTTGGTGACTTGGGCAGACTGGGTTTGGGTGACTTGTTGCACGTTGCTTTGTTTTTCTGGGGCTTCTTGCTGTAGCAAGGCTTTGTGATGGTAGGAGCTGGGACTTCTGCTATGAAGATAGGATCTGAATGATAGCGCCCTCTTCTGGACAGCAAAGTAGAGTGGGAATCTGTCCAGTTCTGCTCGACAGGCGCTGTTTGAGGTGCTCCTGTGGACCTGGAGAGAAAGTGTTTTCAGAGTTCTAGGTGGAATAGTTTTGTTGGCCCAGAGTCCCACTTTGCCCGGTCTGGGTATATGTCTGGGCCCCAGACTTCGCTGCCATACAGGAGGATTGGGGCGATGATGGTGTCAAGGATTTTAAGCCAGACGGTCACTGGTGCTTTAAGGTGATACAGACGCCTTCTGATGGCATAGAAGGTTTTGTTAGCCTTGTCTTTCAGTGTTTCCATGACTTTCTTAAAACTCCCTGGTAGGTGTAGCTGTCAGTGTCTGAACGTGGACAGTTGTTTAGCAGGAAGGGAGGACGCCCGGCTTTTCGGTTTCTTTTCTGGAATACCATGATGTTGGTTTTCTTTGGATTTATGGGCAGTGCCCACGTGTTACTGAACTTTTCAAGGATTTTCAGGTCATCTTGGAGACCTTTCTCAGTTGGCGATAGTAGCAGAAGATCATCTGCATAAAGGAGAAATTTCACCTCGGCGTCATGGAGGTTGAGACCAGGTGCTGTGGAGGACTCCAGAGCCGCCGCCAGCTCGTTGATGTAGATGTTAAACAGGGTTGGACTGAGGCTGCAGCCCTGTCTGACTCCTCGGCTCTGCCGGAAATAAGCCGTTCTCCTCCCATTTACCTTCACGCTGAATCTGTTCTCAGTGTAGGAACTTCTGATGACATCATATGTTTTTCCTCCTATTCCGCTTTCAAGAAGTTGCAGGTATGTCATATCTATCTATCTCTCTCTCTCTCATATCTACCCATCTCTCTAATATCTACCTATCTCATCTATCTATCTACCTATCTCATCTATCTATCTATCTATCTATCTATCTAATATCTACCTATCTCATCTATCTCTCTCTCTCTCTCATATCTATCTATCTATCTATCCCCATAACATCATGTGCAGTGTTTTTCCTCCAATTACCAGCACTCAGGTAGGTGACTTTCCTCATGACTAGCTGTGCTTTTTTTCAGCCTAGAACCAGAGTTTGGAGCTACATCCTTCTATATGTCACGCCGCGCTCGGAGGCAC
Source organism: Bufo gargarizans (assembly GCF_014858855.1). Lineage (NCBI taxonomy): Eukaryota > Metazoa > Chordata > Amphibia > Anura > Bufonidae > Bufo > Bufo gargarizans. The sequence goes on from NC_058087.1 coordinate 35,510,171, forward strand.
ACTGTCGCACTTCTCATCGCTGAGCTGTAGATCAATAGACCCTTGTCTGTTTATCCTTATTTGTTCATGAGTTTCTTCAGCTGTTTTCTCAGTAACAAGACAAGGACACTGTGCGCTGTGAAGGGCCATTTCTGTAAAGTGAGTCGTTTTCCCGCACACCGCTAGCTGATCATTTTAGTAATATTTTAGGAAATGGCAACTCTGTTACCCTATACGGCAGCACTGTAGCCGTCTTCGGAAAAGACCTACTTCCAGCACCCAGCTTGGCCTATTTACTCAGTAGGGGATCGTACTGTTGTTTGTAATCAACTGAAATTATCTCAAAACGCTTTTATAAAACCATTGCTATTTGTGTGTTTAACCTTGAGTTTTTAAATTATTTTCTATGAGTGGAGGGAATGATAGTCAAACAGTACCTCCTGCAGAACTGATCTTCACAAGTATCAAGGATTCTCCGGAGCCCAGTTTATCTGCTACAGCAGACAGCACCTCCTTCACCGAGGCCGACACTTGTACACGGATGGTGGTGTACGTGTGGTCAATGCAGTACACCTTGAAAAGAACTGCGAAGACAAAATACAGACATTAGATGTAATAAAAAAAACAACACATGATACATATTACCTAGAGGAACACAGTATGTAACTGAATTTCATTTATTTCCTGCTGTTTATACAGCACAAGCATATTCTGCAGTGCTGTACAGAGATTGTCACCATTCACACCAGTCCCTGTCCCTGTTCCACACAAGAAGGTATTTAAAGGGACATTTCCATCAGAAAGCAGCATTTTTCAAATTCAATATTCATAGAAAACATTTTTAAAGCGTTTTTGACTGTTTTCGTTTACATTTCAGAAGTTCATTGCCACTGAAAATTAAATACTTCTTTAGCAGTCATACCAGACAGATAAAACCCATGTATATATAGGGAACTCATTCTTAGTTTACTGCTGATGTGAAGGGAATGTTATCTGTTAGTACAATAGTAGGTGTAGAATTAGAGGTTTTCTTGATAGGCCTAAATAAAGAAGCCCACAGAAGAGCATTGCTCGCATCAGTGTAATGTATGATGCTCTAATTTAGTCACTCATCCTCCATGGTCACAGTGAATGATCTGACCGAGAGCCTTCACGCCCGATGACGTAAATGTATGTCATCGGTCCGGTCTTTAAACAGGGCACCCGATCGTGTGCGCTGCGGGGGCCATAGCCGCGGGTGTCCGTCTGCTTCTTATAGCAGACACCCGCGGTTCATGTCCGCAACCGGCAGTAATGCCGATCACTGACATTTAACCCCTCAGATGCCGTGGTGAATCCTGACCACGGCATATGAGCGCGCTGAAAACCGAAAGTGCGTGCTTTCGGTTATGCTCCGGTTCCCCCGTATGGCGATCGTAGGAGCTGGAGCTTGTGTGAAGCAGCCCCTGTCTTTGTGAATGACAGGAGGCTGCTGCATAGTATTTCCTATGGAGCCCTTGCCTTTAAGGCTACTTTCACACCTGCGTTAGGTGCGGATCCGTCTGGTATCTGCACAGACTGACGCGCACCTATAATGCAAACGATTGTATCCGTTCAGAACGGATCCGTTTGCATTACCATTAACAAAAAAAAGCATGATAATGCAAACGGATTCGTTTTGACTTACACTGAAAGTCAATGGGAAGCGGATCCGTTTTCAATTGCACCATATTGTGTCAGTGAAAACGGATCCGTCCCCATTGACTTACATTGTAAGTCAGGACGGATCCGTTTGACTCTGCATCGTCAGGTGGACATCATAACTCTGCAAGCAGCGTTTTGGTGTCCGTGTCCAGAGCGGAATGGAGGCTGAACAGAAGCAAACTGATGCATTCTGAACGGATCCTTATCCATTCAGAATGCATTGGGGCTAAACTGATCCGTTTTGGGCCGCTTGTGAGAGCCCTGAAACGGATCTCACAAGCGGACCCAGAAACGCCAGTATGAAAGGAGCCTTATAGGACTCCATAGGAAAGTAGTAAAATCATCATAGACTTCAATGAAAGTGCATTGGAGTCTATGATAATAGCAATCAGATGATTGATTGTTATATAAAAAAGTGTAAAAAAAAAAGATTTTTTTTTTTAATAATCAAAAACATAAAAATTCTAATCACCACCCTTTTCCCAAAATAAAAAAACTACGAAAATGTAAAAAAAAATACACAAAAAAAAAGTTATAGGGGTCAAATTATGGAGGAAAATAAAAACTGTTTTTTTTCCCAATTTTTTTTAATCACTATTAAAATGCAAGAAAAACTATACATATACATATAAGGTATCGCCGGATTCGTACTGAACTGTAGAATAAAAGTAACTGGTCAGTTTAATCACACATCGAACGTCGTAAATAAAAAAAAAACTTAAAACTGTGGTGGAATTGCTTTTTCTTTTTTTTTTTTGCAATTTCACCCCATTTGGAATTTTTTTCCCGCTTCCCACTACATCATATGCAATATTAAATGGTGGCGTTGGATATGTGAACAGACAAATAAAAAAGTTATGGCTCTGGGAAGTCAGGGAGCGCAAAACGAAAAAGCAAAAATAAAATAAAAAATTCAATTAAAAAAAAAACAGGAGAGGAAGTAGAATTCATGGAGTAACTTCAAAAAAGTATATCCAGAAAACCTACGTTTTTTTATTTTTTAAAAATTACAGAGAATATTCGCATTGTTTTTTTTATGGCAGTGCCCTTTTAACAAAAAGCCAATTAACCCATCAGAATGTTTTTGGAGTCCAGGAGAAAACCAAAGTACCCAGAAAAAACATCAGAAGAACCTTCATGGTTGGATTTACACTTTGGACCCTGGTTCTACAAGGCAACAACGAGTCACAGTAATGCCCCAGAATCAGGTCAATATGCTCTGAACTTTATATCGAGCCCTCTAAGCAGAAAAGTGATGGCTCTTTTGCACAAAAATTTGTGACTTTTTACTATTTTACGCGATGCTCAGATTTCAGTTTCTGATGCACAAAACTCCTGAGAAATGCTTTCAAATTAAGATGAACGTCTCTGACTGATCTTTTATTAAGGGTTCATTCACACGTCCGCAAAAGGGTCCGCACCCTTTCCGCAATTTTGCGGAACGGGTGCGGACCCATTCATTCTCTATGGGCCCGGACGTGAAGCGGCCCCGATCTTCAGTACCGCAGCTCCGCAAAAGATAGAACATGTCCTATTCTTGTCCGCAGCTGCGGACAAGAATAGGCATTTCTATAGGGGGTGCCGGACGTGTGAATGGACCCTAAGACTGTTGTATTACTGGTTTAATTTTAATAAATTCCTCCATATGTCTTTATTATTTTTTACTTTAAAAATCTTCCCTAAGGGCGTAAACAATTGTAGGGATGGTGTGCTTTATGGCAGCTGCAATGAATCAGAAGTAATCATCAGAAAATGGTCCATAGACTAATACAGTCTCTAGAATGTGATGGAGTCCAGTCCCTTTTCCAGAGACCAGTAGTAGTAGCAGGTTCATGTACAGCTTTCTTTGCGTACAGCATTGCTATTCTGTGTTAATCTGTACTAGTAGAGCTCTCATCTGCCCCCTGCCCTCTAATGATAATGAGATGACTGCTGCTGAGCGCACTGCAAAAATCTCCCTCCTCTCTCCTTCGAAAGGTAAAGAGGAAGAATTTTATACAGATATCCAAGTCTTCCATACTGGGAGTCATCCTTTTCTAAGAAAATGCTGGTAGGACAACTGTCATAATGGTTGGGTGCCACATCAAGAAGCTCTACTCCAGCTGTTAGAAAACGCTCATGTAGTTAAAATACGTCTAAATGTTAGACAAAGCTGAGGTAAATCATCCACTGTTTTCATGTTTAACATTCTATAGTCACTTCTTAAAGGATTTTTTTATAGCAAAATGCACGAATTTAAATAAGACGATGCATTTTTGACAAACTGTACATAAATAAATCATGCAAGTGAATACAAGACACTTTGTAATATATCTTATTAAATGCTACTTTCTCCACTCATGTGGCAAACGCCCCCCTCCTGAACTAATCATCTACCCTCAATTCACTGCTAAAATTCGTCTAACGAGACAAGACAGACTGCAGTGCAGAAGCACAGACCCGAAAACCCACGGAATCACTTTGGAGTGTTTCAGTGGGCTTCCGAACCATGCCTCGGCTCCACAAAAGATAAGACATGTCTTATCTTTTATCGTATCTTGCGGACTGCGGACCCATTCAAATCCGTATATTGTGGACCCGCCGTTTGGGGACCGCAATACAGGCATGGAGCCCTTACGTTCGTCTGAATGAGCCCTTAAAAGGGTGTGTTACAGAGAGATAGGGGAGCAGGATAGCAGCTAGTTTTTACTTACTAGCTCAGCAGAAACTAAGAATTATAGATGAAGCATGTGGAGAGAATTTTTTTTTAAATAAAATATAGCGTATAGATGAAATAATGGCCAGATCTAGTGCTATTCTTTGTGTACAAACACAGGTACGATTTAAATATTGAAATTCTGGCTGCCTGAATACACCACGGGGGAGAGCCTATTGGGATCAATAATAAGGGTCTACACAGTGAGATCACTCGTTTACCCTAGTAGTGGCTGCAGGTAGCTAGGATGTATCATCCCTATGTCTCGCTATGAATTTTGCTCTGAAGATTTATAGATAATCAGAAGCAGAATTTTGCACCAGTTTAGATACAGTAGGTGCTGCATTATGCGCACTCCCACGGTCCCAGCCACCAGAGAGGCCAGCGCTTTTTCCTATATTATGCAAGCACGGCCACTGCTGCTGTATTACAGGGTGGTCGTAACCATGGAAACAAGCAGTGTATAATGTGCAAAGAAGGGAATATGGACAATCACAATACATTAGTAAGTGACTTGTATTAACTTCGTCTACACGATAAATGCCATTTGCTGAAGTGAGACAAACCCACGTTTTTGCTAAAGGGGAAGCAGGAAATGGTTTGTCCTATGATGTAACATTTTATGCCAAAACTTCACCATGATTCTGGCTTAAAATTCTGCCAACCGAAAAGCCAACCAATAATATCTATCCCTGAGGCGGTCTGAGCCACTGTGATAAATCTGGTGCCTGTCTACAGGATTAGTAAATCTGCCCCAAAGCTCTGTATCAATGTAACCTTCATATTTCACCCTGAATGAAATGGAATGCTTTGTTATTTGAATGCTATTTGCCAAGTTTTAGGCATCACTTTCAACACAATGATGAGTAATCTTAGTGAGGTCCACATTTTTATACATTTTTGGAAGGCTAGTTTTTTTTAATACATATTATACATGTCTTCCTATGTGCCTGCCATATGTACAATCGATATGCTTTACACTAGTGGTTCTCCGTGGTATGCGTACTCAATGGGGTGTGCACTGCATGGTGAGGGGGTACACGGGACTGGCCTGGTAGACATCAATGTTTTATTGCTGGTTGCTACAGCCTCTCGATCTTCAACCGTATTGCCGCCCTCAGGACAGCGATACAGTTGAACACTGTGGAGGCACATAGGAGCTGACGTCTTCCTGCCCCGTCATTCACTATGATAGGCTACAGGCTACTAGGCCTGAAGCCTATCAGAGGACGGTGCATTGTGCCGCATAAACCTGGTTGCAAGCAGCTCAGGACACAGGCCAAAAGGGCCCTGTGTCCTGTACTGCATCGCTGACGGTGGCATGGAGGTAAGTATTTGTGTTTCTTATTTTCCTTTTGGCAGCAGGCTGTTGGGCCACTATGGGGGGAGGTCATTATTATAACTGAGGAGGGGATAAGGGGCATTTAACACTATTGGGGGCATCTTTTTCTAATTTTGACACAATAAGGGGGCAATTAGTACTACTGGGGGTGACACTATAAGGGGCATCTTTTTCTACTGGCAGCACTATAAGAGATCATATTTACTACTTGGGAACACTGTGGAGGCATTGTGGTGAGCATTATAATTACTGAAGGGCACTGTGGTGGGCTTTATTACTACTGGGGGCATTTTGGTGGACTTTATTACTACTGGGGCATTAGTACTATTGAGGACACTATAGGGGGAATTATTACTACTGGAGGCATTATGGTGGCCTTTATTAATATTGGGAGACTATGGTTAACATGTCTACTATTATGGGCACCATTTGGGTATTATTACTTCTGGGGCACAATGGGGAACATTATTGTTATTGTGGGCAGTGTAGGGGCACTATTACTACTAAGGAGGGTATTTTTACTATTGGTGGGACTTTTAGGAGCACCATTACTGTGGGGGGCACCTTCACAGTATCCGCTTAGCACAATTATTTTTGGGGACATTATGTTTTTGGCACTATTTGCTGATCACAATTATTTTTTAGAACACTGTGTGGCAATAATTTTTAAAGGGGGCACTATCTGTGTAGTATCAGTATTTGCAGGGGGACTTTCTATTTCTTAAGTATAGTATTAGAAAGTACAATGGGCACAGTATTGGGGGTGGCAGGATGTGGGAAGGATGATGGAAAAATAGGAACCTAAGATGTCTGTGTGACAAAATCTACAGAGATGAAACATGCCTGAAATAAGCCATCATGGTGGTCTGGTCCAAATGGAGAAGATGAGGAAAGAGAACATCTATATCAGAGGAGAAAGGTAAGAGGTATGTGCTGCTGTGTTCTCCTGTATGTTTGGTAGCGCAGAATGTTAAAAAGTAAGTCATCCATCATGGGTCCTAATGTGGTGTCTGTCATTTTGACAAGAAGATCAGTGCTGCATGCTTCACTATTCTTTTTTGTTAAATATGCAGGAAATGCTAACAGAGGCTTAGAACAGAGCCTATCACAGCGGGGCGAGAATGGCCTTATTTTGTTAACATTAATCACTGTTCGTTTCAATGGAAGTACTCGGTGTGAACGTCTTGTCGCTAGGGGGTACTTGGCATGAAAAAGTTTAGAACCACTGGTTTACATTCTGAAAGCCTGTATCTATATGAACATATTTTCTGAACATTTAGTTTAATTCCTGTACTACACCAGGAGGAAATGATCTGAACCTTTACGCCAGGACTCATGAACTACCTGTATGGAAAGAAAAAACCATTTACCCGTAAACTGACCCAGAACAACCTGAAACTGTGTTCTACAAATTGTTTATGGCCACTTGATACCGCCGTTTAACCAACCAATTTTCTTCCCTTTGTTTCTTTCGTACTCTGACCTCTGTAGCTGTAATTGGCTATAACATTTGTCTCTCCTGCTACAGCAAGCCGATGGGATATGAAATCCAGCACAGCAGAAGCTGCCTGTTTCACACTCCATCTGCAACTCTGTTAGAGTCCTGACAACTGATGAAGAATTATAAGGAACACAACAATTCTGACGACCTAGAACAAATGCATCACCAAGTCCCTAGCAGAAAGTTAAAGGCTTACAGTTTTTTTGCGTTTCCTTTATTTGCACTGTAGAGGAAGGGATGGGGCGGCCCGGAGAATCCCTGTAGCGCGGGTCAAAAAAAGGAATCCATAGTATAGGCGTTTACATTTTAAGTCCGTACTCACGCTCATCTGTGCTTCTTATTGGCTGACGCTTCTGCAATCTCTCATCCCCGGTGCTGAACTGCCGTAAAAGCACTTTATGCTGTTAATGGAAGGACAATAAATGAGAACCATCACTATTGAGGTCTTCTTGATACAGCCTGAAGAATTCCCAAAAGTATTAGACTAGATAAGGTAAGTTTTGGACATAGTGGTATTTTGGTTTGGAATGTAAGTAGCGGTAATTTTGCACTTAAAGGCTATGTACACATTTGGGGGCAATTTCTATTATTGCATTGAACTCATTAAGTGGTAAAAATAATTTAAAATTAAGTCCTTTTCTCTGTACAGAGCTGAGATGCTCTATTAGCAGGATCTGAATTTTCTCTCTTTACCATCAGGCAGGGAGCTGACGGGCTCATTATCTCTGCTCTCTGACCTTATAAACACTCATCAAAACTCAATCCTTATATTACTAATATATAGAATGTGGATTAAATAATTGTTTATGAATTCTTAGTATGAGTTACTAATGAGTTATTAGATGACCGGCACAAAGTGAAAGTAGGAGTTACACAGCAATAAAAACAATTAACCCTTTGTGACAGAACGGCTCAATATTTTTTAATAAAGACCAATTGAAAATAAAGATTTTATAACCCAAAATGAGTAAAGTGCAATTATAAAAAAATTGCCCCAGAAGGTGTACATAGCTTTAAATGTTACATTGTGGAGGTATTACATACCATATGTATCCCTAGGGCTACATGTAAGGGGCTGTTTTGTATGCAGAAAGGAATGGGTTAACACAAGCTAACTGCAATGTATCCTGGGAGATGCAGGTGATATACCATCTCATTGGAGCTGCTATTCACCCACAGAAAGGGAATAAGATCCTCCAGATAAGCAGAGTAAATTTTTTTAATAAGTGGGAAAACCTGCTTAAGCCATGCCCAACATACAACACACCACACTCCTTTCATACTAAACCACACCTCCTTGTCAGACACAGGAAAAATGACTCAGAGCGCTCCAGCAGGTTGTTCTCTGTCGGAACAGCCTAGTGGAACTCATAACAGCAGTGTGAAACAAGCCTGATTCAGTTGGCATTATTAATTTAGATTTTACTAGAAATGTAGGCAGAAAATCAATTTACTAAATGTCACTTATGATGTAATAAAAAAAAAGTTTTGCTTACCTTTTTTTGTCCTTTGCCGTCATCAGATCTACAAAATATAAAGAACACAAATTTCTTTAGTATTAAACACAAATAACATTCTGTTACTGCAGTCCTAAATACACAATCATCACAGTTGGTCTGTTAAGGGAATGTCAATATGCCATAAATATGGGCCTGTCAGTATATTGTGGACCTACAGCAGTGGTGGCGAACCAATGGCACGGGTACCAGAGGCGGCACTCACAGCCCTCTCTGGGGGCACACGCACCCCGGAAAAAGTCTCCGGTGCACCAATATGCCTTAGACTTTTCCTGCCATTCATCAGCACAGGCGCACTATGAACAGCACAGGCAGCGCACTGAATGTAGGCAGCTATTATAGCTAAATGATAATGGACATGGAAGATATACTATACTGGACTGTGGTATTTAGGTTTAATTGCCGTTTTGGCACTTTGCGATAAATATGTAGGCTTTGGGTTACCGTTTGGGCACTCAGTCTCTAAAAGGTTCGCCATCACTGACCTATAGGAATCAGACACTACTGGTAAGTACCTTTAATAACCACCATCACACCTGGTATCCAGTATTGTGATATGTTACACATAGTTAAATTAATTCACAGACTGTTGTCAGCCCAACTTTTCTCTGAAACCTAGCTTTAATTTTTGCCCTTACTATCTTGCAAAGGTAAATATCTTTCTAATACATTTACAAATACATATTTAACGCATTCTGCCTAGCTGGTCACATGACTGCAGTGGCGTTCAGTTTGTCTGAAAGGTGATGACATGCCAAACATCGATTACGTGCCCCTGGTTTAAGTCCACTCCCCCGATGTATGGCATGTCATCAGTGCGGTCACATTCACGGGGCAGGATCCACGGCACCCTGCAGAGGAGCATAGGGGGTAGCAGTAGTGGGCTGTTCCAGGCATGCTCAGTAGATTAATTGTAGAATCCACACAAGCAACTGAATTATGGGACCCGTAGTTTACAAAAGCCGTGTGAGAAGATTTCTTCCTCAAAGTAACTAATATTAAAGGGGTATTACCATCTCAGACAAAGGGGGCATATTGCTAGGATATGCCCCCATTGTCTGATCGGTGCGGGTCCCACCTCTGGGACCCGCACCTACAATGAGAATGGAGTGGGGAGAGCTGTGGCTGGAGGACCCTGGATTTCCCGTCCACCACCAAGTGCTGCTCCCATAGAAGTGAATGGGGGTGCACCGCGCACGCTCGGCCCCTGCTCCCAATTATTTCTATGGGGCAGACGGAAATAGTCAAGCCAGCGCTCGGCAATTTTCAGCGGCCCCATAGAAATGAATGGAGGGTGGCTGCGCATGCGTTCATTTCCCCGCTCCGTTCTCATCGTAGATATATGCCCCATTGTCTGAGATGGGACAACCCCTTTAATTGTTTTTGTGCATTAGAAAATCCCTTTAATACAAAAGCATTTAAAGTGACAATCAATCAATCTCATGTTGTGTGGTGCCTTAGACATTGCCCTTCAAACAGGCCACACCAATATCACTTTCAAGTATTTGTTTGGTCTTAATAAACAATGCAGAATATTTGTGGTGCCCTTGGGTGTCCTCCTGTCACTCCCACTGCATTGTGAGAAGCCAGTTTAGATCATTCACACCCATGACATAAATTTACACTGTTCAGTGTATCTGTACGTACATTTTCCACCAGAGACCTAACATGTAGGCAAATCTGTAATTGCCTATAAGTCATAATGCTATGGATGTGTATAGAGGAAGCCCTTTAACCCCTTAAGGACACAGCCTTATTACACCTTAGGACCAGGCCATTTTTTGCAAATCTGACCAGTGTCACTTTAAGTGCTGATAACTTTAAAACACTTTGACTTATCCAGGCCGTTCTGAGATTGTTTTTTCGTCACATATTGTACTTCATGACACTGGTAAAATGAAGTAAAAAAAAAAAATATTTTTTTTGCACCCAAAAATACCTAATTTAACTAAAATTTGAAAAAATTTGCAAATTTCAAAGTTTCAGTTTCTCTACTTCTGTAATTCATAGTAATACCCCTAAAAATTTTGATGACTTTACATTCCCCATATGTCTACTTCATGTTTGAATTATTTTGGGAATGATATTTAATTTTTTGGGGATGTTACAAGGCTTAGAAGTTTAGAAGCAAATCTTGAAATTTTTCAGAAATTTACAAAAACCCAATTTTTAGGGACCACTACAGCTCTGAAGTCACTTTGTGAGGCTTACATAATAGAAACCACCCAAAAATGACCCCATTCTATAAACTACACCCCTCAAGGTATTCAAAACTGATTTTACAAACTTCGTTAACCCTTTAGGTGTTGCACAAGAGTTATTGGCAAATGGGGATGAAATTTGAGAATTTCATTTTTTTGCCTAATTTTCCATTTTAACCAATTTTTTCCACTAACAAAGCAAGGGTTAACAGCCAAACAAGACTGTATCTTTATTGCCCTGACTCTGCCGTTTACAGAAACACCCCATATGTGGCCGTAAACTACTGTACGGCCACACAGCGGGGCGTAGAGTGAAAGGTGCGCCATATGGTTTTTGGAAGGCAGGTTTTGCTGGACTGGTTTTTTGACACCATGTCCCATTTGAAGCCCCCCTGATGTAACCCTAGAGTAGAAACTCCATAAAAGTGACCCCATCTAAGAAACTACACCCCTTAAGGTATTCAAAACTGATTTTACAAAGTTTGTTAACCCTTTAGGTGTTGCACAATATTTAATGGAAAATAGAGATACAATTTCAAAATTTCACTTTTTGGGCAGATTTTCCATTTTAATATTTTTTTTCCAGTTACAAAGCAAGGGTTAACAGCCAAACAAAACTCATTATTTATGGCCCTGATTCTGTAGTTTACAGAAACACCCCATATGTGGTCGTAAACTGCTGTACGGGCACACGGCAGGGCGCAGAAGGAAAGGAATGCCATACGGTTTTTGGAAGGCAGATTTTGCTGGACTGTTTTTTTTTACACCATGTCCCATTTGAAGCCCCCCTGATGCGCCCCTAGAGTAGAAACTCCAAAAAAGTGACCCCATTTTAGAAACTACGGGATACGGTGGCAGTTTTGTTGGTACTAGTTTAGGGTACATATGATTTTTGGTTGCTCTATATTACACTTTTTGTGCGGCAAGGTAACAAGAAATAGCTTTTTGACATGTTAGATCATGTGGTAATTTTATAGAGCAGGTTGTCACGGACGCAGCGATACCCAATATGTATACAATTTTTTTTATTTATGTAAGTTTTACACAATGAATTAATTTTGAAAACAAAAAAAAGTTTTAGTGTCTCCATAGTCTAAGAGCCATAGTTTTTTCAGTTTTGGGGCGATTATCTTAAGTAGGGTCTAATTTTTTGCGGGATGAGATTACGGTTTCATTGGCACTATTTTGGGGTGCATATGACTTTTTGATTGCTTGCTATTACACTTTTTGTGACGTAAGATGACAAAAAATAGCTTTTTTTTTTTTTTTTACGGTGGTCATCTGAGGGGTTAGGTCATGTGATATTTTTATCGAGCCAGTCGATACGGACGCGGCGATACCTAACATGTATACTTTTTTTTATTTATGTAAGTTTTACACAATGATTTCATTTTTGAAACAAAAAAAATCATGTTTTAGTGTTTCCATAGTCTAAGAGCCATAGTTTTTTCAGTTTTGGGGCGATTATCTTGGGTAGGGTATGATTTTTGCGGGATGAGATGACGGTTTGATTGTTACAATTTTGGCGTACATACAACTTTTTTGATCACTTTTATTACCTTTTTTGGGAAGTAAGGTGGGCAAAATTTCAATTTCATCATAGTTTTTTATTTTTTATTTTTATGGCGTTCACCGTTTGGGTAAAGTAACATGACCGTTTTATAGATCAGGTCGTTACGGACGCGGCGATACCAAACATGTGTAAGGAATTTTATTTTTTTCATTTTTAAATCAGTGATAAATGTGTTTTTTGATTTTTACTTTATTTTTGACCCAGACCCACTTGGTTCTTGAAGATCCAGTGGGTCTGATGTCTGTATAATACAGTACAGAACAATATATATTGTACTGTACTGTATTTTACACTTTGTCTGAACAGATCTATGCCTTTTAGCACAGATCTGTTCAGCACCATGGACAGCAGGACGCCTGAGAAGGCGTCCTGTTGCCATGGGAACCTTCCCCGTCTGCTCAGTAGTGGTCAGAACTGCGCAGACGGGGAAGGGTAAGGACTGGGCTTCGGGGGGCTGCCTGGGAGCTCTCTCCCTCTCCATTCGGGGGGCTGCAAAGGCACAGCAGCCCCCCGATGGGAGAGGGAGGGAGCTCCCTGCGCTGTTAACCTTTTCCATACCGAGATCCGTACGGACCGCGGTATGGAAAGGGTTAAACGGCTGACATCATAGCACAGATGTCAGCCGTTTATACCAGGGTGCCAGCAATGTGCTGGCACCCTGGTATACCCACTAGACGCCAACGATTATTCAATGGGAGGCGGGCGGGGGATCGCGATCCCGCCTGCCGCACCGCCCACCGCCCTCTCCCTGCACCTCCCACCAGTCAAAAATCACTCAGGGGTGCAGGGGGGGGGGGGATACAGATATGTTTTAGGAATACTGAAGAAACTGCAGAAATCGCCGCAAACCACAGGTCTGAATTGACCTGCGGTTTGCTGCGATCGCCGACATGGGGGGGTCACGGGACCCCCCCGCGCATTTACCCTAGGTGCCTGCTCAATGATTTGAGCAGGCACCGGGCTCCGATCACCGCCAGCCGCACGGCAGTGATCGGAAATACACAGGGCGTACATGTCCTTAAGGGGTTAATATGTAAGGGGAATAGAGGGCCCAAGCATCACAGTCTACTGCAAATGCATTTTCCGTTTTCAAGTCCACATGTTCCCTACTACTTACTTCTCCTCTGAATTTTAAAGGGGCTTTCCAGGATTGCTATGGTTTTTAATCGTTATGCTCATGTAGATGCTTACCTAATGTACATCTTTCCAATACTTTTTTTTTTTTTATTAGGACTCTCCTGACCCATTTTCACCATGTAAACCAAATCTCTCTGGTTTCTTTCCTGTATGTAGCAGTTCCTGTTTCTGTATCCAACCAAACCCATGATGCACTTCTCCTTTCAATGTCTCATCTCCAGTGCCGCCCCTAACATTGCCCAACTAGTCTATAGCTCCTCCCACCCAGCAAGTTACATAGACACTCCCCTATCACTACAAGTTTATAGCCCCTCCCTCAAGGGTTACATAGAGACTCCCTATCACTGCCCCCTGACCCGCCCCTAGGATATAACATCACAGGAAATAAGAAAGAGCAGTATGAACGAGATCATGTGACCAGAACCTGGAACGGGATCAATAAAGGTAAAAGAAATACATAGCAAAATTACAGCTACCTTCATACACGATTAATTTAAAGGATGTTGATGCAAACCAGAAAACCCCTTTAAGACCGCTGGCGGTCCGTTTCTCACATGGATGTAATGCTATTAGCTAAACTATACGCTCTCTGTCTTTCCAATAAGTCCAGTACTTTAACTTAGCAGCCTCAATGGGCTATGTGGCATGAAATAAAACTATAAATTAATGCCAGACATTGAAATGTTAAGGAATGATATTGAATTCATTACATAATGAGTCCTTTATTTTCTACAAATGTGAACTAGCGAAAAGCACTTGAATTATTGTGTCGCTATTACATCAATAAAGTAATTGTAGAAATCAGTAAGAACAAAATTCATCTGAGATCTCACGAAGTTTCACGCTGGGGAAGTCTGCGGCAGCCTCTCGTTCGGCCAACGTTCGAGGAGAATAACCAGAGGGCCACAGAAGACTTTAGGTAAGTAATTTTGATTGCTCATTTGAGTCCAAATGACATTATTAGCATAACCAAATAGGAATGCGCACTTGAAGTGTCTGCTCTTGGAAAGCTACGTTTTGTTTGCCACAGGAGACCAGAAAGCACATTTAGCAAAGTGTTTCTTATGATCTTAGCAGGCAACTCGATTCCATTTAATTATGTGGATATGCGGTTGTGTTCTGTATAAAAGATATGATATCCATAGAAAATGCTAACTTTTGTGAATAAACCAAGTAAGCCTGTGATATCTCCCTTATGAGTTTCCTATTATGCAAAGTACGCTCGAGAAAGCTCTAGGATACCAATCAGCCGCAACAAAGGCTTGAGAATAGGACAGCCTCCTGCTAGAGCTGTCATGGTGGCTTTACCTGAGATGTGGCTGTATATCTGTATATACAGTAGATATAAAAATTCTACACAACCCTGTGATGTAAAAAAATGAGACAAAGATAAATCATTTCAGAACTTTTTCCACCTTTAATGTGATCTATAAACTGTACAACTCAATTGAAAAAACAACTGAAATCTTTTAGGTGGAGGGAAGAAAAAAAAAAAAACTAAAATAATATGGTTGCATAAGTGTGCACACCCTCTTATAACGGGGAATGTAGCTGTGTTCAGAATTAAGCAATCACATTCAAAATCATGTTAAATAGGAGTCAGCATACACCTGCCATCATGTAAAGTGCCTCTGATTAACCCCAAATAAAGTTCAGCTGCTCTAGTTGGTCTTTCCTGAAATTTTTTTAGTCGCATCCCACAGCAAAAGCCATGGCGCACAGAGAGCTTCCAAAGCATCAGAGGGATCTCATTGTTAAAAGGTATCAGTCAGGAGAAGGGTACAAAATAATTTCAACAGTGACATTACCAAGAACTGGACGTCCTTCCAAAATTGATGAAAAGACGAGAAGAAAACTGGTCTGGGAGGCTACCAAGAGGCCTACAGCAACATTAAAGGAGATGCAGGAATATCTGGCAAGTACTGACTGTGTGGTACATGTGACAACAATCTACCGTATTCTTCATATGTCTGGGCTATGGGGTAGAGTGGCAAGATGAAAGCCTTTTCTTACGAAGAAAAACATCCAAGCCAGGCTACATTTTGCAAAAACACATCGGAAGTCTCCCAAAAACATGTGGGAAAAGGTGTTATGGTCTGATGAAACCAAGGTTGAACTTTTTGGCCATAATTCCAAAAGATATGTTTGGTGGAAAAACAACACTGCACATCACCAAAAGAACACCATCCCCACAGTGAAGCATGGTGGTGGCAGCATCATGCCAAGGGGCTGTTTTTCTTCAGCTAGAACTGGGGGCCTTAATTAAGCTAGAGGGAATTATGAACAGTTCCAAATACCAGTCAATATTGGCACAAAACCTTCAGGCTTCTGATAGAAAGATGAACATGAAGAGGAACTTCAACTTTCAGCATGACAACGACCCAAAGCATACATCCAAATCAACAAAGGAATGGCTTCACCAGAAGGAGATTAACGTTTTGGAATGGCCCAGCCAGAGCCCAGGCCTGAATCAGATTGAAAATCTGTGGGGTGATCTGAAGAGGGCTGTGCACAGGAGATGCCCTCGCAACCTGACAGATTTGGAGTGTTTTTGCAAGGAAGAGTGGGCAAATCTTTCCAAGTCAAAATGTGCCATGCTGATATGGACTCATACCCAAAAAGACTGAATGGTGTAATAAAATCAAAAGGTGCTTCAACAAAGTATTAGTTTAAGGGTGTGCACACTTATGCAACCATATTATTTTATTTTAATATTTTTATACTTTTTCTTCCCTCCACCTAAAAGATTTCAGTTTGTTTTTTAATTGAGTGGTACAGTTTATAGGTCACATTAAAGGTGGAAAAAGTTCTGAAATGATTTATCTTTGTCTATCTGTTATTTTAACTGGGGTGTGTAGACTTTTTATATCCACTGTATGTAATTGAGGAGGGAGCATGCTAACGTCACAAGAAAAAAAACCGTTCGGGGGCATTTTTTAATTATTGCATTTTACTCATTTTGGGCTAAAAATCTTTTTTTCAATCGGTCTTTATTGAAAATGTTCAGCTGTTTCTGAGTTACAGGGTTAAAAATCAGTTTCAGTTTTTTTGGAATTTCGTCATCTGGTTGATAAGAATTGAGCTATAATGAGCGTTTATAACATCAGGAGATAAGAGATAAGAGCAATACATGAGCTGTCAGATGACTGGGATTGAAAGAAAAAAGAAACTGACAGCCTGAAAACAGACAGATTTTTGACCTTGTATCCCAGAAACATTAGAAAATTTTTAATAAAGATCTATGGAAAAAAAATGTAATGAGTAAAATGCAATAAAAAAAATGCCCCAAAAGGTGTCTATAGCCTGTAATGGATGATTTACTAATGGCTACTATGTTTGGACTACATCACAGATTTGGAAGTGCTACCAGTGGGGTCTACTAGATTTTACCAGCTGATCACAGATGGTTTGAGGGTGCGCAGATGTGTTATGTCAATTAAAACATCTACCCATTTGTGGCATCGGTAAGACTATATCATACCTTTTAGAGGAAATACTGTACAGAAGTAATACTAAGCACTCTACATGACAAAAAAAAAACAACAACCATATTTAAAGAGCATCTGTCAGCAGGGTCAACCCTATTAAACATGGCATAATACCTGGTAGGCTTTCTCATGTCTCTCTGATGTACCATTATTAAGAATTAATCGTTTTTATTTTTATGCAAATGAGCTCGTTAGTGCACTGAGGGTGGGGCTGAGCCCCTGGCAGGACTAGGTCTTCAATGTCCCAATCCTCCTGCCACCTCCCTTTTCCCATTGATTAATAGGGTCAGGAATCTTGTCTAGCCCTGTAATCTCGTGTCTGCGCCATCACTCGCAGGATCGGTGCATGCCCTGTTCCTGCTGCCACTCCCACTTTCCTATTGATGACCAGGGCCAGGCATCTCGTCTGGCCGTGTAATCTTGCATCTGTTTAGGCAGCCAAAGCAGATGCTTTGTGTATGCAACAATCCTGCCAGTGATGGCACAAGCACGAGAATACAGGGCTCGGCTAGGTGTCTGGCACGATCGCCACATGCCTGGAAAAAAGGAGTGGCAGAAGGCGTGCGGTGTTGGAGATCTAGTGCTCCGAGAGGCTCACACCTCAGAGCACCAATATGCATGCTTCCATAAAAATAAAAACAATAATACAAAGTAATGGCACATCATAGACATAACAAAACTACTGTTTTACTACTACAGATCAACCCTACCAGATATTATTGTAGTTTAGAAGGGTTGATCCTGCTGCCAGATTCTTTTTAACATTTCCTATGAGTAATATCTATAAGAAAGACTGAAAGTTATTTTGCAATGCAAAAATCTGAGTTTGCATCCGTTCACATATATTTATTGGCATTTAATAACAACAAAATGATGGGGTGATGAGTCTTCAATTACAATTCTGGTATACTGGCCAGAGGAGATGAGTGTATTGTTTTACTAATTTGCTAATTTATCTTACAAAGGGAAGATTGGATTGCCTACTTTTTCTTACATTTGCCAATAAGAAATCTTAAACCTGGTAAATGAATCCTCCGGTGCAGGTGAAAGGCTAACCAAGTCACAGCTAGGAGAAGAATCAGCCATTGCTAATACGTATGGGTAATTGTTGGCGAAAACAAGCAAGATGATACAATGGCCAAGATGGACCCCGACTTTTACAGCTTGAAGCTCCTGCTACACACAACTTTATGTGGATAATATATTCTTACTGATATGAAGCTCTGAACTACTTACAATTGCTTTACTATTCTCTCAAGCTCAGGAAGTTGATCCTTCAGAGCAGCGATCGTTCTCGTGTCATCTGATACAGACATGTAAAATTCCTACAGAAAAAGACACATAAATAGTTAAAATCATGACAAAAAATAGGTATGAAATCCATGGGGCTTGGACACTTCTTGCTTTATATTTTTAAAGGGGTTGTCTGCTTTCATCGTATCCTCAAGGTAGGTCGTTAATATCAGATCCCCCGCCCATTAGCTGTTTTAAGGGGCTGCATTGCTTGAGCCCTGCTTCCTGTTCGATGTTCATCTGCACATCGTAAATTTAAGTTAATGGGACTAAAAGCTGCATTATCACTGCAAAGCAGAGGACAGTGAAGAGGACACAGCACAAGCGCTGTGGCCCCTTCAAACAGCTGATGGTAGGGGTGATAGGCAATCTGATATGGATGACCTATCATTAGGATTGGTCATCAATATTATGAAAGTGGAATACCCCTTTAGCTTTAGCATGACTATCTTCATCTTCCAGCGTTATTAACGGGTAACTGTCATATTTTTTTTATGTAATTGGATTGGTCTAAATAAGGCCCCTTGCAGACGAGCGTGTCCGGATTAGGTCCAGATGCGTCCCGGTGCATTGTGGCAAACACGCGCGAGTAGGTACGCAATAGGAGTCAGTTTTGACTGCGATTGCGTTCCGTTGCTCAGTTTTTATAGCGCGTTTTGCACGCGCGTGATAAAAAACTGACTGTGGTACCCAGACCCGAACTTCTTCACAGCCTGTCAGATCCGTCCTGCCACTAGTGTGAAAGTACCCTAAAACAGCTAGGTGTCCGTCTCCTATCTTCTATATACAGAAGACGGAGGACGTAGTAGTGGGCAGTCCTGAACGCTGCGTGCGCGCTCCCGTCGGAACGATAAAAATTTGCGATTAGAATATTCTCAGCAATACTCAGGAGGAAGAGGGCGTGTTTAAGTCTGGAGAAAGCCGATTGGTTGGGGTGAGGCTGAGCCGAATGAGATGAGCCGAATGAATTCTGGGTAGTTAGGGAGGGAGGTCTTAGCCTCAGGGTTACCCTTTAAGACTAAGGTTTCAGCAGAAATCATAAAAATACTGTATATTTTAAGGTTAAATAACTTTCCATTTTTATACAATGTGACTGTATCTCTCATGGAGTTTAATAACAAGTGTCCACCTGTGTGGCCAGCCATTGCAAATAGGACGACACAGGACTTCTGAGGGTTGGGCTCTTACTGATCATCCATTTACGGCACAAATTGATGTGGTATAACAGTGTGATGGTAAAACACATGTAAAGAATTGATGGTAAAACACATGTAAAGAATTTGTCTGGTTTCAGGAGGAACACAGATAGTCCAGGGGATCAGCCTGCAATTAAAGGGGTTATTCAGGTAATGATAACCTGGATAGGTCATAGGTCATCATTATCACATCGGCAGGAGTCTGAGTCCCAGCACCCTCAGGAGCTCTGGTGAGCACAGTCAGCTCCCGGCAGCTTTCCAAGCACAGCGCCACACGTCGTATAGCGGCGGTGCTTGGTATTGCAGCTCAGCCTCATTGGCTTGAAGGAGCTGAGCTGCAATTTGTAACAGGCGCAGTGTTCATGGAGAGCCTGGCCTCTTCTAACAGCTGATCGGCGGGGATCCCGGAAGTCAAGGTCCCTCTGATCTGATATTGATAACTTATCCAGAGGATAGCCTCTTTAAGATTTTACCTGGACTTATCTGGCAGATCCAGTGCCAGCACTCCGGTTCTCCCAGACGGGCTCTGTTTACCTCGCTGAAGTGATGATGTCATGTCGACAATCTGTGACAGCTGTATACCAAAGAGGCCAGTGACTGACTGCAGTGGTCCATGTGTTCTCGCTGTGTTTTTTGTTGCAACTTGGCTTTAGACCAGGGACGCTCAACCTGTGGCCCTCCAGCTGTTGCAAAACTACAACCCCCATAATGCCCCAACGGCTGAAGGCTGTCCAGGCATACTGGGAGTTGTAGTTCTGCAACAGCTGGAGGGCCCCAGTTTGAGCGTCCCTGCTTTAGACCCCGATTCCACATGAGTTTCCCAATATGAGCGCTATTCACTGAACTAAACCCTGGCAAATGTAGGGAAAATGCACTAAATCTAAGGCTTAAGAAATGGATTTTTGGATATGTTCTTGCTGTTCTAAATTAAAAATAAAATAGAAAAACACCTTGCAGAAAAGCCTTATGGTTGTGGCTCAATCTCGATATTCTTATTTTTTTCTATAAAGCTGACAATTTCCTAACCGACTACCCTGTATATTATTGGATAATGATGGCTTAATCCTGAAATAGCAACAGATACCTTTGGATAATTGGAAATCTATAAGAAACCTACAACAGTTTCAAGGTGATTTTCGCCCTGGGAGATTTGCAGAGCTGGGGTTATTAAACACAACTGGCTCATCTGTAGGCACACACACAGATCCAGGATACTAATTGAAATATTGTGGGTTTAATCTGCATGGCCTGATCATGAGTAAAGAGTTTCCGAACCCAGGGAACAATGGTTAGCATCCTTCATTAGCTGAAATGCTACCTGTCCAATTACAACTAGACTATTATTACTAGGGTAAATCAAATTTCACTTTTTAACATTTATAAGATACTGTACATAAGATATTTCCAAATATTTAAACATTGCATACATTTCCATACAATGATAAACTTTGAAGGGAATGTGTCATCAGAAAATATCCTATTGTTAAAATCGAGTTTTTATGTTAAACATATTTACATGTCACTATCTGCAGTTAAAAAAATCCTAAAATCATGCAGGTTTCACACTGGCCAGTAAGCTTAATAATATGCCAAGATTTACTGTTCTTTGAGACCGGCCACATGGGCCACAAACACAATGGACAAGAGGGGACCTCATTAACTTTTTATGGTAGTTTTCTCTTTCCCTATAAATGATGTGAGTGCATATTGTGCTGCCCCTGTGTCTCCCTATAAATGATGTCAGTACATATAGTGCTGCCCATGGCTTTCCCTATAAATGATGTGATTACATATAGTGCTGCTCCCTATCTTTCCCTATAAATGATGTGAGTGCATATAGCGCTGCCCCTGTATTTCCCTATAAATGATGTGAGTGCATATAGCGCTGCCCCTGTCTTTCCCTATAAATGATGTAAGTACATATAGTGCTGCCCCTGTCTTTCCCTATAAATGATGTAAGTACATATAGTGCTGCTCTCGATCTTTCCCTATAAATGATGTGAGTACATATAGTCCTGCCCCTGTCTTTCCCTATAAATTATGTGATTACATATATGATTCCATATAGTGCTGCCCCTGTATTTCCCTATAAATTATGTGATTACATATAGTGTTGCCCCTGTCTTTCCCTATAAATGATGTGTGCATATAGTGCTGCCCCTGTATTTCCCTATAAATGATGTGTGCATATAGTGCTGCCACGTCTTTCCCTATAAATTATGGAGTACCAATAGTGCTGCTCCATCTTTCTGTATAAATTATGTGAGTGCATATAGTGCTGCCCCTGTGTCTCCCTATAAATCAGGGGTCCTCAAACTACGGCCCGCGGACATTGATCCGGCCCGCCAGCTGTTTTGGCCGTTTCAGCAATTCTGTAGGCAGCCGTGGCGGCTGCAGGGCACAGCAGGAGATGAGCGCTGCGCTTCCATTGCGCTCATCTCCATAGTGATCTGCATCGCCGTCCTCAGGACAGCGATACAGATTGCTGTGCTGTGGCAGGGGAGGGAGATGCGTCTCCCCTCCCTGTTCCTCTGATAGGCTGCCGGCACAAGGCCCGCAGCCTATCAGAGGCCAGTGCAGGTGGCGTGATGACGTCATCGCGACGCCTGAGCAGTACAGAGCGGGACACAGGCCAGAAGAGGCCTGCATCGCACCACATCGCAGATGGTAAGTATGAGTGTTTTTTTTTTTTTTATTAAATCGGCCAATATTTCTACCACACTTATTACTGGCACATATGGGGGGGGGGGGCAGCAATTGGCACTTATTACTGGCACATGGGGGGTGGCAGCAGAGAGGAGACTGGCACATGATGGGGGGAGAATTGGCACGTATAACTGGCACATGGGAGGGGGGTGGCAGCATAGAGGAGACTGGCACATGATGGGGGGGATTGGCACTTATTACTGGCACATGGGGGGTGGCAGCAGAGAGGAGACTGGCACATGATGGGGGGAGAATTGGCACTTATTACTGGCACATGGGGGCTGGCAGCAGAGAGGAGACTGGCACATGATTGGGGGGAGGATTGGCACTTATTACTGGCACATGGGGGGGTGGCAGCAGAGAGTAGACTGGCACATGATGGGGGGGGAGAATTGGCACTTATTACTGGCACATGGGGGGTGGCAGCAGAGAGGAGACTGGCAATGATGGGGGGGAGAATTGGCACATGGGGGGGTGGCAGCAGAGAGGAGACTGGCACATGATGGGGGGGGGAGAACTGGCACTTATTACTGGCACATGGGGGGGTGGCAGCAGAGAGGAGACTGGCACATGATGGGGGGGAGAATTGGCACGTATTATTGGCACATGGGGGGTGGCAGCAGAGATGAGACTGGCACATGATGGGTGGGGGGAGAATTGGCACTTTTTACTGGCACATGGTGGGGTGGCAGCATAGAGGAGACTGGCACATGAGTGGGGGAGGGGGAGGAGAGTGGCACTTATTACTGGTACATGAGTGGCGGGGAGAGGCACTTTTCACTAGCACATGATTGGGGGGCATCTATGGGGACATTTACTGAGGCCACAAAGAAGGGGTATTTTATATGGGGGGCTCTGTGTGGCACTAATATTATCAGTGGTATTATCTGTTTCTGCAGTATAGTATTGGGGAGCTCTGGATCCGCCACTGGTTCTATTCGTCTTGCCGCGCAGGCGCACCTCCTTTCAGACCTGTGAACCTCATGTGCAGCTGCGTCACAGGAAGTCCGGAGAAGAAGAAAGGAGAAGGAGACGTTCAGGGGTAGGGAAATGTGTTTTTTCACTTCAAAATAAGATATGTGCACTGTGCATAGGAATTTGTTCATAGTTAAAGGGGTTTTCCCATCTTGGACAATCCCATTGTCCTATAGGTGCGGATCCCACCGCTGGGACCCGCACCTATATAGAGAACGGAGCCCCGAAAGTGAAGGAGGGTGCACTGCGCATGCGCAGCTGCCCTCCATTCATTTCTATGGGGCTGCCGAAAATAGCCGAGCGCTATAGAAATGAATGGGAGCATGGGCAGTGCATGCGCGGTACGCTCCCATTCACTTTCAGGGCTCAGTTCTCTATATAGGTGCGGGTCCCAGCGGTGGGACCCGCACCTAACTATATGCCCCCATTGTCCAAGATGGGAATACCCCTTTAAACTATAGTCCGGCCCTCCAACGGTCTGAGGGACAGTGAACTGGCCCCCTGTTTAAAAAGTTTGAGGACCCCTGCTATAAATGATGTGAGTACATATAGTGCTGCCCACTGTCTTTCCCTATAAATTATGTGTGTGCATATAGTGCTGCCCCTGTGTCTCCCTATAAATGATGTGAGTGCATATAGTGCTGCCCCTGTCTTTCCCTATAAATGATGTGAGTACATATAGTGCTGCTCACTGTCTGCTCATTGCCCCCCTATAGTGGTCCCCATCTGTAATAATGTCCCTTATAGTGGCTCCCATCTGTAATATGCCCCATAGTGGCCCCCATCTATAATACAGTAATGTGCTTCATAGTGGCCCCCATCTGTAATAATGTCCTCTATAGTGGCCTCTAGATGTTTTGTTTTACCCCCCAAAAAATACTAATTTCATCCACTTGCATGCATAGAAGCAGTCGCGCCTCTTTTAACTGAAAATGAACTGCACTCAGCTTGATGACATCACCGCCTGCTTCCCGCATGAGCATGTGGTGATGTTATCATGCTTAGCGCAGGTCCTTCAGAATCAAGAGAGTAGCGACTGCCTCTGCACATGCAAGTGGATAAGGTGAGTATTTAAAAATATATATATTTTACCCTAAAAAGGCCACATTGTACCTGTTTTTTAACAACCATTACACGGGTGCACTCTAGTCTAAGCGGCTGTTAAAAATGGTCAAATTGATTTCAATGGGGTCCATCTGGCCATGAAAATAGCCAAAAATAGGTTCTATTCTTTGACGGCCGCTATTCACTGGCTATTTAAAAAAAAAAAGCCATGTGAATAGCCCCATAGACTTTCATTGGTGCTAAAAATGGCCGTGTGTTGTGTGCATGTAGCCTTAGTGGCCCCAGCAGTAATAATGTCCCCTATAGTGGTCCCCAATGTCCCCCATAGTGGTCCTTTAAGGTTTGTTTTCAGCAAACTAAAATCACTCACCTGATCCAGGACCTGCGCTAAGCGTGATGATGTCACTGCGCGCTCCCAGCATGATCGTGTGGTGACACCATCACTCTGAGCGCAGGTCCTTCACAATCAAGAGAGGAGCAACTGCCTCTGAATGAGGTGAGTGACATTTGGGGCTACTAGGGGGGACATTATGTAAACTGCAGGGATTGGGATTTAATTTAAAAATGTTGTTATTTAAAATTTTTATAAAAATTAAAATAAGCCAATGAGATTCATCCATTTTGAATGGCCATGGAAACGGATGCAAAACAGCCATTAAAACCAGGACAGACAGACAGAAAATGGATGCACAAGTGGTTGAAAAATGGCAATGAAAAACTGATAGTGTGTGCAGAGATTACACAAACCAGATAGAAACAAAGAGATAAATGTCTTCATGAGATAAAGTAAGAGGGGGCATATCAGAATTTGGTCGGGCTCCGGACCAGTCCATATCTCATGGTAGCTTTTTTTTCCGGTGGTGTCACTTTGATTTCTGTCATTCTATAGGGGAGTAGAGTAATATTCTAATTGGTTAATAGGACACAGCGCTGCTAGTGGAGGCAAGTGCAATATAAATGATTGCACTCTCCCTCTAATAATAGCCATGTGTAGTGTAATTGTAGGTTACCCATGTATCTCATGGAGGCAGGCCTCTAAAATCCATGTTCTGTGTAAAAATCATGCTTCTCAATGACTTTACCAGCTTATTCCGATCATTATGTATATTTTTAGACGGAATTGTATCGTAAAGTCTTTTAAGAAAATTGCAACATAATTGACATTTATAAAAGCTTATAATGAAGAGTGGGAGAAGAAGTAACCTTTCTCCCACTAGATCAGCATTAGCACAACGATGCAGTATTGATGCTGCAGTACCATGGACATTTCTCTAGCGCTCTTTTATTTGCTTCTATTAGCAATCTGTAGATCGGATGGAAAGTTCACAACTTGATCACGAGAATTCAGTTTGAGCTATCGGTAATCAGCATTTTTATTTAGCTGTTCTCTAACTATAATATTAGGAAAGTGCATTGTATGCCGATCTCTAATATACTGTGTGCCCAGAGCTGTATTAGAGCTCACATAGTAGGGCATGTGGCCTATACCTCTTCTCCCCTGGAAGCACTGCCTCTAGAGGACAAAGGGACTGATTTACTATTAAAAATGCGCCAGTTTTTTTGGTGCATTTTGCAAAAAAAATAAAATAAATGCCATGTACGCTTAGCATCACACTTACCAACCGTTTTACACTCTTTTCTAAGCCTTTTACAATTCATTCAATGAGGCGAGGCTTCACATGAAAGGGGCTTGACTTAACGCACCTCCATGTGCCGAAATTCTGGTGCATTTTTGCAGTCAAACAACACCACAGTATAGGTCGAGTAAACTGAGACTAGACAGTTTTTTTTTTGCACACAAATAGAAGTCTAGGGTAAATCTGGCTCAGAAAATTTACAAAGGTCTATTAACCAGAATAGTAAATTTGCCTAATGCTAAAAGGGTTATCCAACACCTATAATGACCCACAAAATGCCCGGGCACCTCATACAGGTTTTACTTAACCCGCTCCCCGGCCCCCGAGTCGCTCCTGATGCCCGCTGCTGCATCTTACTGACGCGCAAATCAAAACATTCGGCGACAGGGGGAGCAGCCAATAGCAGGCCGCAACGGGGACGAGTCTCCCGAGCGTCAGAGATGAAGCAGCAGCCGTGCGGGCATCAGGAGCGACGCGGGTGCCAGGGAGCGGGGTAAGTATAGCCTGTATGAGGGGCCCGGGCATTTTGGGGGGCATTATAGGTTTTGGATTCCCCTTTAATACTGTGATTCGTATTTTTAGACAGTGTAAAGTATGACATTATTAGTAAATCTGCCCCAATATGTTCCTTATTAGTGGTTGCACACATTGACCCTGTGACAAAATGTGCCATCCTTTATCCTTCTGTAAATAGCAGAAAGGCCTTAATTGCTCCTTCCACATACTTTAGACCAATTCCTCAGCCCCGTACTTGCCAACAAGGTAGTACCTCCATTGAGAGGAGTCCTGAGCAGCTTTTTAACACCCAAATAGCAAAGGTATTGGACCAACCAGGGCCCCATACCAGCCACATGGCCTTCGTCTATGGCCCACATGCCCTTGAGAGATACGTATCCATAGCCCGGAGAGACCATCACAAGCACAAATGACCATGTCACAAGATACGCTCAACAATAGAAGTTCTCTACCATAGGACTCTGACTCCCAGATTCATATATTGCAACCCCTTTCACAGACAGATTTTGAGCTTACCCACAATGCACTGATCCCCATTCCCTATAGAAGTAGTTCAAATAGCATTAACCTGACATTTTCTCCTATAGTCTCTATACAGTTAACACATGTGGACTGCTTTATACAAAACAAGCTACCACTTACCTCTAGGAAAGCCATTGCGACCTCATCCTCCCGAAAAAAGTCTCCGTACAGGCTGGCCCAAAGTTGTATCAATCGTATCACCCTACGTTTGTTATTGATGGCATAATCCATCTTCTCCTGCTCCGTCCCTTGGGAAGGTTGGGAATGGTAAGTGCAGTGGGGTTAAGGAAGCAAAATGTGAAATAATACGTGTATGTATATATACACAGTATAGCTACATATATGCATATGTTGAGCACCTGACGTTAAAGGGGTAATATGATCATAGATTTTCCTGAAAGGAGGCTTACTACTCCACGAATCCAAAAATACACAGAATGGTTAGGGTTTTCGAGTTTGGGACCTGATTTTGATTAACAGAGTTAAGACCACTATGGGGTTCTATGCTGATCTAAGTCCGGTTTAGTAGAACTGCAGGAGGTCCGAGTCTTGCAACCATTATATAAAAAAAAACACTGAAAATCTAATGAACTATATGCAAAAACTGCAGAAAAGCCTTACAAACCATCTATACACTTTTCTATGACCAGGAAATTTTATAATCCATTCCCATCATATCCATTTGTTGTTGTTTTCCCATTGCAGCCAGGAACATCTTAATCTCCCAAAAATTTCTAAGCAGAGAAGCCAGAGGTTTTGATGAAAAAGGGATTAGGCAAGTAGTCAGTATCATGAACAGTCATCGTTTTCAATGGATACAGTTTTCATTTTTCCGAGGATGAACAGTACAGGAGCGCCATCTTGTGGCACTATGATTGTCTATTACATGAATTCTTTTCAAAATGATTGATTTTTGGTTATTTTTATGTAAATATCAGTCAATATACAAACACAAAATGAAAGAAAATGGATAATGAAAATAAACCAAATTCACCCCAGTAGCACATAATTCGGTAGACTGTTAGCTGAAACGGGCAGACAGCTGTCTCTTTTTATTTCACTGTCTCTCAGTATTTGGTATTTTGCTTCCTTAGAGCAGAATATGTTGTCCATGAATCCCCTCTAACACCAATAACCTCCTCACACTCCTAAATCCACGACTGTGGCCTTTACTCCCCTCTTGTCTCGGCTTCCCTTCTCGGTGTCATCTGCTACTGTTCACACCACTAAACCTTCAAGCGTGCCATCATCTTTTCCAGTGAGGCTATAACCTGCTGTAAGGTCTTCGGTTGTTCAAATACTGTCCCCTCTTGTCATGTTAGAAAACTTTACTCATTCTTTATTCCCAATTACTTTCTGGTTCTTTTGGCTTTTGTAAGCCTTCCTCTATATACATATATACATACAGCAACAATCCGGTATCTGCTGCTTCAGTTGACTGGATCTCACTTAACCACAGTCGCCTGCGGTGTAAACATTCATCGTTTAGACTGTGCACCTGTAACTGGTTCAGTGGCACTCTGCTGCAGGGATTCTGGGTGCAATTGTACGGTTCCAACCCGGAAATCAGTGTAAAGAAGAACTCTGTACTCCAGCAGATAATGCTTATTTAAATCTTCTATTAGAAGGAACTCCAAAACTTGGGTTTCAATATTTTTTTAAATTACAATTTATGAAGGTAGCTGTAATGTCTTTCTTTTACCTTTATTGCTCCTATCTCCCGTTCTGGGCAAGCCAAAACAAGTAAAACCCCTGATACAAGCGACATCTTGGGTGCATTTAGGGCCCTTAGAGTTCCTGTAGTTTAGTGCAGTTCCTACTGTTGCTCCCACTATTCTTTGGCCCCTGTCAATTAAATATGTAATCGTTTAGTTTAGAAAACCCATTTTCATACAACCTATACAACAGAGTGGGTCTTCTGTTCAGGATCCTACATGGCTACATGGATCATGCCTACTGAGGACCTATCCTGTCCTGTCCTAACTTACATAAAAAACCCACTGGGGGGAGATTTATCAACAACGGCTTTTCTAAATCTCGATATCTCCTGCACTGATGAGTTGCACAATGCATTATAAAGTAAGCGTGTGCCCCAGCAGTCGCTGCCATGAATGATGATAGACCTTCAAGGCCCATGGCCCCACTAACACCCCTCCCACTTTGCAGAAAATTGTGAGGATGGAGGTTAAATGCCATTTACACAAAACAATTTGTGCAAATGGTGCTTAAAAAGTCGCACAAAACGCAGGGTTTGCGACTTTTTTACCCCAGTTTTCTGCAATATGGGGGTGATACTGTACATTTCCCCCAAAGACTTGAATGAATCCCTGTAGTAGTGCTGCATTGAAGGCGAATCCTACAGATTGCAGTTCATCACCAGGGGGGCACTTTGTGATAATGTGTGCTAAGTAACCTTTATAAGGAGAGACCTACCAAAAGAGCTTGCAACCCTCCCCCGGGCACAGCATCGAAGGCTGCCTTCTCCTGGAACTGCATGTGGCTCTGGGACTCTGCATCACGGGACACAGCCCCGACAACCCAAAATACATTGAGGGGCAGGGTTGCAGCTCAAAAGAGGATGGAAAAGGGAAAAGATGGCAGGGCATCGCTCAAATGGGGGTTGGGCTGCAAAGCATTTCGTTGATAGCAAAAAAAAACAAAAAAAAAAAAACAACAATATGCATCTCACATCCTCCATCACCTTCAGACTTTGGCAAGTAAGTGGCCAAGAACGAAGGTAAGGGTGGAGATGGCACCAGGCAAAAAACAGAAGACTTACTCTCAATGTTCAAGGCATAAGTGAGGTTCACAAAGAGGACTCCCAAAATCACCACACATGATGCATGCATACCAAAAAGGTCATTCACTAGGAACAATCAAATTCATGGATGAGGACTGGTACATCCTATCATTTACTTAAGTACAGTAAAATCGAGCCTTTCCTCTAAATTAATCATACTGTACAATTACACAATGACTTCCCAAGGCATAGATGGCATTCATTAAAGCTAGTTATTGCCATCTTCCATGAAAGCCTCTGCACTTCCAAACAATCAACACAATAACACGCTGTAACGCTGTCAATACAGTCGGTGTTAAAAAAAAAATGTGAATTACAAGTTTAATGTTCCTCTTAGTCATGTTCTCGTTCAGTCTCTCCAGCCATATAATTATTTCATATATTTTTACCTAGCTATTATCAAACTCACCGCAGGTACCTGTAATTTTTGGCATTTTCTTATTTCACATTTACTTACTTTAAATCCAACTAATGATAGCTCTCGGAACAGAGATTAAGGTTTACAAAAATAAGGAAAGAAGCAAAATATACACAGATTGTAATTTGCGCTCATTAGACATGATTACATTGTGAGATACGCTGACGACGCTCCGCTTCTCAGGGCGACGTTTAACACAATGGATTATAACGTTATTTTATGTTCTGCTTTCCTTTCATAACTTATATTAATGAAGGCATATCTGTTTACCACGTGTCACCCCCAGATGTCAACATATTATTGCAAAGATTTAAAGGCAAAATATGTAATTTAACAATCATTTTTAGAATTTTCAAAACTTTGAGGAAAAATTGTGATTTTAAGGTATAGTGTCGATCTCTCTTGTCACAATTCCTTTCGACACCCTCCAGAACTTATAGGGGTTTTGCCACTAATCTAATTTTAATATACACTACTTACAAAAAGTTTTGGGTATTTGGCTTGTGGGTGAAATATCAGGATGAACCTCAAATGCACTTAATGCACTGAAGGTGAACTTAATGTGACCTTCTCTAAACTTTTGGATGCACATGTCCAACTTTTCAATGTTTCAGTACTTTTTGCACAACTTGCTGTTCTCTAACAAGGCGCTTAACGGCAAAATTCACAACAGGTGTTTGATCCATCAATCACCCAATACATTTCCTGGTTTAATTAGAATTGGTATTTAATCATACTGTTCACATATTAACATCATGAGACCAAGACAACACCTAACAATCAACAGTACCTCGCCATTGTGAGGCTTCAAGCAGGATGTTCTCGGACGGAAGTGGCCACTGGGCTTAAATTGTCATAGAGGGTCATCAGTAGATTGGAGACTGTATTGGAAGAGTCACAGAAAGCCATAGAAGTGAACGTCCTTTGGCCACATCCCACACTGATGACCGCTTCATTGTGAACAATGCCTTGTGGAATCGGATGATAAATGTCAAACAACTCCACGCTCATTTCAGAGAGGTGAGAGGCCCACAACTGTCACACCAGACCATTCGAAACCATTTACATTAGCGTGGTCTGCGTGCTAGAAGACCTGCAAGGGTACCTGACCACAACACCAGGCACAGGCGTAATCGTCTTGCATGGGCCAGGGAGCATCTACTCTGGACATGGGACTCAGTGCTGCTCACTGATGAAAGTCGATTCACACTAAGCAGAAATAATGGCTGCCAACGACATCAAGGAGAGTGCTATGCATCAGCCACTATTGTCACCAGATGAGCCTTTGGTGGTGGTGGTGTTACAGTGTGGGCAGGTGTGTCTAGTCAATAAAGAACTGCCCTACACTTTGTGAATGGTACAGTGACAAGACCATACTACTTGAATAACATCATGAATCCAGTCATTGTGCCTCTGCATGAACAACACAGGCCTAATTTTACTTTCATCGACAGTCTCCAGCTCATCGAGGTTGCATCATTAGGGAACGACTGCTGGAGACTGTGGTACCTCAAATGGAGTGCCCTGCACTTTCTCCAGACCTAAATCCCTTTGAAAACCTATGGGAGCAGCTGAGTTGCCGTGTAGATGCTCGTAATTATGCACCCCAGAATCTCAATGACCTGAGGGCTGCCCTTCAAGAAGAGTCAACTTGTGAACAGCATAAGACGTCGTTGAAAAGCTGTGAATGATGCATAAGGCAAGACAAGTTATTGAGACATTGACTGTGACAGCCTCGGTGTTGTGGTCCGTGACACTTTAGCCGTGCATACTGGTTGCCAGGGGCAACACATTGTTTTCGCAGCATGTATGTGCTTTGCTCCCCTTCTCCTGGTTCCTCCCCTGTTTGGTGTCTTTGGGGTTAACTATCTGGCTGGGTGTGGCCACTGGGTTCATATTGCCTGTGGCTTCCAGGCTGGAGTAAGTTGTCCTCCAGCCTTGGTGTGTGCTGGAGTTGCTCCTGTCCTGGATATGTCATCGATCCAGTTTGAGGGCCGACTAGTTGGACATCGATGTCACCATGATGTCTCCCCTTTGTTCCCCCGTTTTGGTACCCTTCCTTACATGTTTCTTTGTTTGTTGTGGGTTTATGTAATGGTGTGTTGTAATCTCTAGTTTGGTGTTCCATGTCTGGTATGTTTGGTGTTGTTTTTCAGCATGGTTGCTAGACTTTTCCCCTGTCTGTTGTACCTCCGGAAGGGGGTGTCAGGGTTAACCGGAGGGGGAATCACAAGTCAGCGTGCAACTCTGCGGAAGACGGTTACATGCTGAGAGCAGCAGAAAGGACATGTCCAATAAGAAAAGACGCGCCATCTTAGTGGCCAGGCTGAAGAGAATCTAGCAGAGCAATTGGAGAAATGAATCGGAGATCTCTGGATCTGTGAGGTACAGGGCTGGTTCTAGCTTTGATAGAATGTATGTCATATACTTTGTGAGATATGATTTTTTACATCAATTATGGTGTAACCCTTTTAAAAGATATCAATAACAGATTGGTGAGGGTCCAAATCCTGGCACCTAAAATGATTAGGTAACTGAAGGGGCTGTAGAGCTCCAAAAGTATGGAGGTGTGCCTGGTAAACGATGAAGGGGACACACCACTTACTGAAGAGCTGTAGCTAGAACGGTATTGGTGCCATTATAAGGACAAGCCATTATTATTGTAGTTAAATATAACCCCTTTAACACCTCATCCCCTGTAAAGAGCTTATCTGAACCACTTGATCTGCTGTATGAAATAGTCCCTTAGCTGGATCCTGTAATATCTAGCAGATACCAAATGGTTCATGACTGATCAGTACAGATGATGATTGGGCAGCACAAGTGGGCAGAAAGAAATTAAGAGTGGTTTCTGCCTCAAGACAAACCCTGTCTACATGCCCAGTTAGGACATATGGACCTCATTGAGCGTCTCTTGGTGAAGAGTCATTATAAGAAGCGCAGAGCGATAGTAGCGCAGAGCGATAGTAAATTACATAGATCAGTGATGGCTAACCTTGGCACTCCAGCTGTGGTAAAACTACAACTCCCAAGATGCCCCCCTTGCTTAGCTGCTCTCAGAACTCTATAGAAATAAATGGAGCATGCTGGGAGTCGTAGTTTCACCACAGCTGGAGTGCCAAGGTTAGCCATCACTGACATAGATGCTCCCTGATTGCAACAGGTGAGATGAATACTAGATTTTCTCACAAAGACAACCTCTGTCCATATACCATTGCCAAATGGAGTCCCCCACTTGTGACCCCCTCTATATATAAGAATTTAAATTCACTCATAAATCCGCTCTGGATTAATGGTGCAGACATGCACAGTGCAATAATATAGAGGAAAAAAAACTGCAACTTCTCCCTGCTCACGCCAGGTCTAAAATTGTGGGCATATAAAAAGTCTAAGGAAGCTGTCTTACATTTAGAAGCGGATCCATTGCCAGCTATGGGCCTTTATTAAGACAGGTGTCTAAAACGCTGGTCTTAATAAATGTGTCCCTATGTTCTGGAAAAGGCGTTTTTTTTTTCACTTTGGCCTTTACCCTATGAAATGCATATAGTGAAATCTTGAAAATCCACACTTAACAAAAGATCCACACAAACGTATTTTGTTTCCGTGTCCGTTCCATTTTTTTTTTTTGGCGGATAGGATGCAGACCCATTCATTTTAATGGGTCCACAAAAAATGCAGACAGCACACCGTGTGCTGTCCGCATCAGTATGTCCATTCCGTAGCCCAGCAAAAAAAATAGAACATGTCCTATTCCTGTCCGTTTTAGGCATTGTTACAATGGATCTGCAAAAAAAAAAAAACGGATGGCATACAGATGTCAAAAGACTGCAAAACACATACGGTCGTGTGCATGTAGCCTAATGAACATATATATTAATATTAGAGACATCCCTATGTTCTTGCGTGTAATGCATTCTTCATTATTCTAGAAATTTACGCTTCAAAACTGTTTAACAGTCACAATAGAAGTTCACAATACAGAGAACTGAATTAAATTTGCACTACAGAAAGAAGCACTAAATTGTGTCTTATATCGGATTTCTGCTTTTTATCCCTAGTTTATAATTTTCACTTCAGAGTTTGTTGTACTGAAATTATATTTCTATTGACCTCTACAAAGTTGTATCAGGCCGTCTGAAACACATCCATAAACTACAACTGGAAAGTAACAATTATATCCATAAATAATTTCATGCAAAAATAGTAATTTCCACACACTACAATTATATTGTCAGCACTGGAGAACGGCCGGGAATACTCGGTTTGTATTTGATGATGTATGGAATACATGGAACCAGGCAACGTCTGACAATGATAGTTATATTGCTGGACACTTCACCAGAAACTCCCAACACAAGGATTGAAAAAACCCTGCATTTCTGAAGGGCTAATGTGTTCTCTTTCTAAGCGTCCACAATATAATTTGCTGTTGTCCTTTTATGAAGTGCACTTTCTTCAATACAAGACAAGATCATACGTCTTAATGATTATTCTTGTTGATAGGTTTGAAGAGTTGAAGAAGTAAAGATTTGGTCCTTGAGCATGTCATATCTTACAGGGAACTTTAAATCTGTGGTTGGGATCTGTCAGCCGGCTAATACGTATGATTTGCTTTGACTTTCTGAGGGCAAGATCAGCATTTTTTTTGTGCGCCTATTTGTCTGCTTCTTATCTGAATAGGTCTAATAATAATATACAGTATATAGTAATAATAATAATAATAGCAATAATTGTTTCACATTGCTCCAAAACCATTGATTCCCTTTAGACAGCCATGGAATGAAATGTTTGAATAGTGTCTGCTTGCAACCATCACTAGGGGGAGCTTGTAGAAGACAAATTAAAACCGATTTAAGCTCCCTCTACTGGTGGTTACAGAAAGCCAACATATTATCAATTAGCTCTCTTGTAATTTTAAGGTTTTGGATTTATATGATTCCTATAAAGATAAGTTAAGAAATTAATCACTCCTTGAAGTGAAGCAATTGCTACTATGCTACATGGCAGGAAGAGACCGTTGTAAAGTTATAGCTATTGGTCACTTATAGCAATGTATAACTTAGGAAATGAAGCTAGAAAAACTCTTACACTGTCCGCCCATTAGCCCTGCTCTTAAACTGTCCTTGCTGATTCCATTCCTTTGACTTACACCTACAGCGCAATCCAAAGGACAGTTCCACAGGTAACTGGTGCGTGCACAGTGTATTTTCTCTCTTGTGGCCATAGGAATCAGTTGTTCTGCAGATGTATGGTCCCCATCGCACTTCTGGAGTCATCGGCTCCCTCAATTATAGGGACTGGTAGTGCAGAACAATGATTCTTGTACGTGTAAACACACTGTGCATGTGCCGACTCCCTGCTGGAGCAGCCTGTGAATGACGTAGAAGACATCATCCATATCAATCAATGGAATGGAAGCAAGACACTTGGAAGGCCCAGATACGCCCAGCTGACCCTTCAGGGCTAATTGGCATTTGACACGTA
The DNA here is from genome assembly GCF_014858855.1 of Bufo gargarizans. Lineage (NCBI taxonomy): Eukaryota > Metazoa > Chordata > Amphibia > Anura > Bufonidae > Bufo > Bufo gargarizans. The sequence goes on from NC_058087.1 coordinate 35,545,899, forward strand.
GCTATACCAGATACGGGATCTGTCAGGATAAAAACCGCTCCTAAGAGTGAGTAAGAACATTAAATGTGATTATGAAAAACAAGGTTGTTTTCAGAGATGGCTAAATATCCACTAGTCTCCATTGATGTTAAAGGAGTTGTCTCACTTCAGCAAGTGGCATTTATCATGCAATCCAGCAGTCGTGGTCGTGTTTGCACACTATTGGAAAAAGTGTTGGCCTATCTCAAGGGTGTGCGCAGGGCCGTCTTTGCCGCAGGGCAAAAGGGGCAGCTGCCCCGGGCCCAGTTGCTCCTGGGGGCCCATGGGAGCTCCGTTTCCCAACTCCCATTCACTAGTGACTAGGTTGGGGCGTCGCTAGGTTAAAACATTCGGGGCCTGGGCCCCGGATGTTTTGTCCCAGGCCCCGAATGTCCTGCCTGCCTGCTAGATACAACTGTATTGCCGTACACAGAACGGCAATACAATTGAATCTTACACTGGGAAGAGGCGAAGGACCTGTGGTGACATCACAGGTCATGTGATCAGCAAAACAGGCTGTGATAGGATGACCTGGATGATGTCACCATCATGTGACCAGTGCAGGATTGGACCAGAGTGAAGAGGAGGAGCCTAATGCAGGACTGGAGAGGTAAGTGAAGGGAGAGGCAGAGCAATGCTGGGAGTTGTAGTTATTTAACTGGGATGTATGTTAGGGCTGAAGGGAGGGATGTTATTGACATGGGACTGTATGTTGAAAGTGGATGGTGGGGGGGAATAATGTTTATGTACATGGGTTTAGGCTACGTTCACACTTGCGTTTGGGGATCCGCTTGTGAGATCAGTTTCAGGTCTCTCACAAGCAGCCCCAAATACATCAGTTTAACCCCAATGCATTCTGAATGGATGCGGATCCATTCAGAATGCATTCGTTCGGCTCCGTACAGCCCCCCGTTCCGTTTTGGAGACGGAACGGGGGGCTGTACAGGACAGATCCGCACGAACGCAAGTGTGAAAGTAGCCTTAGGGGGTGATGTTTACATGGGATTGTGCGTTGGCGACGGCTGATGTTATTTACATGGGACTGTATGGTGGAGGGAGGATTATAACTGCAGGGGGCACTGCAGATCCAGGGGACATTATAGGCGGTCTTATTACTACTGGGGGCTCTATAGGAGGGTCTTATAGATCCGCCTTATTTCTACTAAGCGCACTATGGGGGCCTTATTACTACTGAGGGGAACAATAGGGGGCCCTATTTCTACTAGGGACTCTGTGAGGGTATTATTAATATGGGAGGGCTCTTCTAATAATGGGGGGCATTGTTGAGGAGCATTATCACGGTTGGGGCAGTGTTACTAATGAGGGCATTCTAGAAGGGAATTACTATTGGTGGGACTATGAGGAGCACTATTACTATGGGGGGCAGTAATGTTTCTTCAGGATAGTATTTGGGGGTATGGGGGGGGGGGGGGGTAGGGGCGTAACTAAAGGCTCATGGGCTCCGGTGCAAGAGTTCATCTTGGGCCCCCCTTCCCTCAGTGCTTTGTGTGTCTTCTTATGCGGCACAAGTGTCTTTGGGCCCCTTCATGCTCCTGGGCCCGGTAGCGACTGCTACCTCTGCACCCTCTATAGCTACACCCCTGGGGGGGGGGGCACAGCAAGCAGCAGGATAACACTGTGAGGACTCCAGTTGGGGGATAATGATAGAATGTGAGGAAGCTAAGATGTCTGTGTGTCACACTCTGCAGAGACAAGGCGGCTGAGAGAAGTTGTCCAGACCGAGTGGAGAAGATCTACAGAGAAGATGATGACAGAGAGGAGACGTCACCTGGAGGCCCTGGATGTGACAGGTAACTGCTGCTGTATAACAAGTACAGCAAAGTGCGGGGGGGGGGGGGGTGGCGTTATCCAGGGGGCCCAAGTAAATTCTTGCCCAGGGTCCAATCAATATTAAAGACGGCCCTGGGTGTGCGACAAAGTGACGCTTTTTTTCCACAGCAAACACAACCACCACTGATAGATTTCAGGGTGGACGTAACCCCTGGATACAAGCCGTGTATAATGAGATTGGGAAAAGGAATCCAGCCAGCAAAGGAGGCAATATGGACAATCACAATACATTAGCAAGTGCCTTGTATTAACTTTCTTTACATCATAAATGCCATTTGCTGAAGTGAGACATCCGCTTTAACATCAATGGAGACTAGTGGATATTTAGCCATCTCTGAAAGCAACCATGTTTTTCATCATCACTTTCAAGGTTTTCACCAACATTGGCATCAACATGAAGGAATTTCACTGTGACCTACGCAATAAGTAATTTAATTAAAACATAGGGGAAAAAAAATTCACGCTCAGCTAAAACTCCTTTGTTTTAGAAAAGGATATTGAGACATCAAGGCCGGGCAGAGCTGACAATTGGGCATGATGACACAGTGCATCAAAATGAAGTCATCTAAAGCAGAATCTGAAACAAATAGTGAACATGATGAGAGAAATTACAAGCAGCGATACATTGTTTTTTAGTTTTAATCTTTGAAAAATCCTACCCCGTCTGTGTGTACATGGATCAGAGCTGATCATGGAGCATAGACCTGTACATAAAGCCAAAGCAAAGCTGTCACATCCTAAAGAAATGGTGGAAATCTGTTTTGTGCCTCTGAACGATTTATGAGGGGATCTGTATGCAATCCATTATACAATGAAAGGTGCTAATCAGTGAAATTACAGGAATTTCCTTACTGCAAGATAAAAAGAAACGTTTGCACGGATGCAATTGTGACAGATCAGTGCAACATAGCCCAAAATGGTATCTATTCTATTCCTATGCAGTGATGGTCAGTTCGCAATGTTCACCAGCGAACACATGCGGGCTGCCATCTTTAGTAAGGTAGACTCACCCGTCCACCCGTAAGCTCTTACCTGTGCCTGTGCCGGGAGCCGGTCTGAAATCAAATGCGGTCACCGGGAGCAGGCAGTTCTGAGAACAGCCGCCGGGGGGCCTTCATCGGGCTGTTCTCGGAACTGCCTGCTCCCGGTGACCGCATTTGATTTCAGACCGGCTCCCGGCACAGGTAAGGGCTTACCTGTGCATCGTCGGACGGATGAGTCTACCTTACTAAAGATGGCAGCCCGCATGTGTTCACTGGTGAACACTGCGAACTGACCATCATTGTTTCCATGCAGGGATGAGCGAACCTGTGTTTTACAAGTTCAAGGTTTTGATTCAGGTTTTATTCCAATTCCAATATGGATTCTGATATGGAGAGGACTCCTGTGTTACGGAAACCAGACGGATCTGTTATGCGGCCCATAGACTTCTATTATGACAGAATGCAAAATGGAATGCCTATTAAAGGCATTTTCTTATGCATTCAGTCACAGAATTCGTTATGGCCCATGGTAACGGAATCCACATTGGAATTGTAAAAAACAAACAAAAAAAAAAAAAACACAAGTTCGCTCATCCCCATTCCCATGGGGTGGAATGATAGCACTTGAGATATGGTGATCACGAAATATCCCATATCCAATTGCAAATCCCAAACAATGTTTTCCCCTCATGAGCTTATGTTGAAGTTGCATGCAGTATTAGGCTATTTAGGGAGACATTTATCATCTGTGTTTGTTTTGCCCTGTGTGCCTATGTGTCAAAATACAGGGGGCCGCCTGTAATGGAGTAAGGTCGCACATAGTAAATGTGCCATAATCCAGGTCTAATTTCACTTTTAGCACCTTGAACACAGACCATTTTGAAAAGTGGCGAGGCTCACCAAATGTCGCAAAAAAAAACACTGCAATCGTCATGACTCGCAACTTTTTTAAGCCACAAATTAGATGTATCCGATTTGATAAATGTCCCGATTTGATAGATGAAATTTACACCTAAAATTACTCGTAACCTCACAATTTACTGATTACATGCGATTTTGCAATGTTTTCTCCTGTGGGATTGTAGGGCATCACAACGAGCAACTTTTTTTTGCACACACTTATATTGAAAAGAGCAATTCACTTTTCCAGTTAAAGTGAAGGGTTCAACTTAAAGAGCATATGTCAGCAGGATCAACCCCTTTGAACCAGGCATACTGCTTGGTGGGCTTGATAATGCTGATTAAAATTATACCTGTTTTGTGAAAACCGATTGCGGCTTCCCAAGAAAACAAAGACTTTTATTCTTTATGCAAATGAGGATTTTAGTGCACCAAGGCGTGCGGCCAGCACTGGAAAGCTGAGGAACCCAGGTGCACTGAGAGGCTAGGCCCCACCATCCAGTGCACTGAAGCCCTAATTTGCATAAAGAGTAAATGTCTTTTTTTTCTCAGGAATGCCACAATTTTTTTTCACAGTACAGTTTAATTCAGCGGAATCAGCTCTGCCAGGTAGTATGACTGGTTTAATAGGGTCGATCCTGCTGAAAGATGCTCATGGAAGTCATGGAAGAAAACAAACTAAAAGAAAGTCAGACTCACAAACAGATTTATGAAATATGAAGCCAACTAGAAAAAATGGGTACACTAAGAAATTTCATTTTTTTTTACATTATGGAAATAGACTGGGCCCTGATAATAATAAAGGCACCAACACTTACCTTCCCTGGCCCCTCTAATACAGCACCACTGCTCTGTTCTCTCTTGGGCTGCAGCTAGTCAAGTATTGTTCTGGCTGCAGCGGTGACATTCTATACACTGCTGCAGCCAATCACTGCACTCAGCATTGTACATCACATGACTGCTGAGGCCAGTGACTGGCTGCAGCAGTGTACAGGGCAGGTAAGTGTTTTTATTATTTTATCAGTGCCCAGGCTGTTTTCCAGCTCAGCCTTATTCACTGCAACGGAGTTGGCTTGCAATACAACACAAAACCAATGGACATGTTGTTTCTGGAGGAAAGCAGCCATGTTCTTCTAAACCTATAAAAACCCTTTAAGAACCATCCTTTTTTGTGCCCCTTTAAAAGTTCATATTTTTACCTATTGATTCATTGCTAGGCTCCAGTCGCATCGTTTCTAAGAAGTGTTCCAAAATTTTCTCCGGATTCCCGGACATCACAGTGTACCTAGAAAATACAAAGAACATTCTCCATGCAAGGATGTATTTATAGGTCCTATACAATTATTAGCATTTATTGCCAGACAGAGCCGTGCTTTGAGGCACTGAATAAGTTCTTTGCTAGTGATGAAAAAAGTGTATTTTTTTTTGTTTTGTTTTTACAGGAATTAAATCACAATTTTCCAGTAGGCAGAGGTACCAGAAGTGGGACCCCCCCAATATTCCAGACATTTATGTCATATCCATTTCGTCATTGGAAAATGTGTATGTTATAACAAAGAACTGAATGGACCATAGACATAATACAAGCTACTATACAGATCAGCCTGTATTCTGCTAATGGGTTAGCAGATCCTCTCATTTCAAGCCATCAGTCTCAGTGAGAAATTGGGTGTAGGCTCATTCATGGTGAACCCACTGTATTCGTTTACGAGTAGGAACAATTGTGATAACACAGTGGCCTGTCAGAAGAAGCCCATGGTATGATGGCCTCTTCATGTTATAAAGAGCGGCCTATAATAGATTTAGAAAGTGGCAGCCATAATGGAGCTCAAAATCACCTATTATACTATAATGAGGCTGTGCTGATGGCAGACTCCCATAAAGTACACCATATCTATATGGCAGTATAATACGTACTTGTATGGTGACTGGGTGTTTACTTGAGCCGACGCTTGTTGGCCAGATGGAATCTTCTCCAACACCAAGACATCCTGGTCATGTTCCTTCAGCCTCACTGTATTTGCTTCAACATCCTAAAAAAAATAAAAAAATAAAGAGTTAGATATGACTATAACATGGGTGTCTTTAAACAGGTGTCCATTGTAATCTTCAGACTTGTGCGGTGCAAGTGCCAAGTACAAGTTTTGATACATAGCCTGTGACTGTTCTCCTTATACTGTATACTCTCTTTGCTTCCAAACCAGATCTCTTAGCATTTCCTAAATACCCAGTTCATCTGCACCAGCCCAGAGTTGTACCAAACTTTTAGAAAAAGTGCAACCGAATGCATTTTAAAAATATCCATCCTCTTCCGGTGTTCAAATGCATACATGTATTTTTTAGTACGCTATCAACACGGGAGGAAGGGTTCTACTTTATTGTGAAGCCTTTCTTCAATTCCACTTCCTATAATGATCAAACAGATAATTTTTTCTTGTCTTGGACTAAAATACACCAGTAAGGTAACCGCCAGAGAGTGGATGCTGCTCTTGTAGCCTACACTGCAAAATCCATGGAGGGCCTGTTTACATATTCATATCGCCTCTGGTCTTCTTTAAATTGTACTTAACCTTTTGAAGGAGGTTATTAAAAATTCTAAATGCCATAAAATAAATGTTTGTAATATAATTAAGTTTTTCCAATTTTACTTACAAAATAGGTACCTGAAGTTCAAGTGCCTAACACAGTTTTGGAATCCGTACACTCGTGCACCACTGACACTGGAGCCGCAATGGACGATGTACAGGCAGCAGCAAACATCGCTGCTCCCGCCTGTGCCACCTCCGCTCTGCTAAAGCCTCCGATGGGCATTGCCAGGCTTTAATGGAGCGTGCACAGGCAGGAACAGCATTGTGCTATGCAGAACTCCGGCCTGTGCTCACTCTAATCTGCTAAAAGCTCTGCACAGCACATTCTTCAGTGTACACTTTTAGGGCACTTTAAGACAAAGTCTGATACTTTTCATTTGTGACGTTACACATTAGACTAAAGTTGCCCAAACCTGACAATTTTGGAAGGACCGGCCGACCCTATAATGTGTATTTGATGTTCTACCTATGTTTATTCGACCTACAGTATGATGCGGAGAAAAAGGGATTGTGCTTGTTCAATTTCGACATGCCCAATCCTATGTTCTCAAGGGAGATAAGCTACCACCAAAGTGGTCTTTTTAGCAGCTTATGACCCTTTTCTCATTCATAACACAGACACTCAGTCAAATCAAGTGTGCAAGTGTCTGTGTGTTGTAAGGAACAGTTGTGGGACGAGCAAACGTTCACTCAACAGCTACTAATTGTGTACAGCTGGCCACCTGCAGAAGGACTAGCCACTCACTGAGGTGGATCTGCTGCGATGGAGTAAATGGGAGGACTCTGGCCAAAGGTTGTATTACTTACCAATAATCTACTACTATATCACTGTACTGCCATATTGCTACACTACGAATATTAAAACTTACACGCAGAATTCTGTTGAAATCTTCTTTGTCCACCCTTAGGAAGTGGCAGTTGTCTTCTCGCAGGACAATTGAAGCTGCTCGGGGAGCATCGTTTACTAAGGCCAACTTTCCAAAGTCGTCTCCTTCGTGCAGGGTACAAACCACACCCTGGGATAGAGGATAAGAAGTAACCATGAACATCAGTATAGTTACTCATTTTAACTGCGCATGTACTCTATGGCCGGGGAAGGTAACTGCAGTAGAAAGAGGAGTTGTAGGAAATCCTGTGGCAGCAGCTGAGACAGACCTGCAGGACCCCTGACAAGGTCCTGCAGCCACTGCTGAAAGGACCCTGTGGCTACTACTGACAGGACCCTGCAGTTGCCAATGAGAAGCGTTTGGAAACTTGTAGACTCTATACATATGGGGTGGAGGAGGCAAAGAGCCTTTGCTCTCCACTAACAGTTTCACATTGTGCTGTGCACACATTGTATACAAGTTGACTACTGTATAAATATAGAAAACCACATCACTGTCACCAGTATACCTTACCGCTGCACAGCGGGTAAGGGATCCATGAGGTCAGCAGCAAGGAGAGGGGTCAGGCCAAATTTAAAGCAACTGCTTTACAGGTTACTCGACTTGACCACTTTTTCATATTAGCTCCATCTGCATGCTAATGCTAGGAAATATGGAATTATTATCCATTTTTTATATTTTATCAATAGAAGAAAAGGACATTACCAAAATTTATTTAAATTTTTTATTTTTTTTCAATGGGTAACACATTACCTAAAAGAATGCGATTATTGGCTTTAACATTTAATGTACTGATTAAATATCGGTCCGTAACAGGGACTTACACAGAAATCACAGCATAGAAAAACTTTGTGTGTGTGTATAATTAATATGAGTTACTTTTCACATACAGAACTACATATCCCCTGCTACCATTCGCAGTCATAGAATTAAATGATCAAACTCTGACTGCCTGCAGCCACCACTAGAGGGAGCTCATCACATACGGATTTATACAGCTACTGTTAAAAGGGGTTGTCCCATCTAGACATATATGACATATCTATGAACCACTCATATCAAAGAACATGGTCCTGATGTGAATGAGCATGCTGTGCATACATGGGCATCCTCTTTATTCACTGTTATGGGACTTTTGAAGACAGCTGTTCAAACGTGCTCAGCAATTTTTTAGGAGACCAATACCAGTGATTCATGTCCCCTTGTTAAAGGGGTGTGTTCCACACAGTCTGACACTGTCTGCACTGAGTGGACAAAGCTAGAGTGTGTAGGGACACACTCACAACTCGTAACATCCGCTTGTTAATGTATTCATAAATTTCTACAAAGAGTATAGGTCCCTTGACACAGGACGATGTACAAGCAGATTGTCAGGAAGGAAGCGTTCCTTCCCAACAATCTGCTGATCTCGACCGGAGGAGATTGATGCACTTAAATGCAGCGATCTCCTCCAGAGTGTGGGGAGCAGTGATCGCTAATGCCATCGCTCTTCCCGATATTGTCTCGTTGTTACCCGGCAGCAGATCGTGTTTACACGGCACAATCTGTCACTGGGAAAAGATGATCTCTTTTGTGCTGCACAAACGATCCAATTACCCGAAGAACAAGTGTTTCGCTCGTGTAATTGGCCATGAATTTACACCGCCAGATCATCGCTAACAAGCGTTCATATGAAAGCTTTTTAGCGAATATATGTTCAATTCTCGACCCATGTAAAGGACCCTTAACTGCAGAGTTCTGAGGAAAGAAGCTCCACAAGTTAGCAGAGCTTACAGGTTCCCATCATTAAACTCTAAATTCTGTAGGCAGTGAGCTTCCCCTAGTGTTAGTCATGGGAAAACTCTATGGGGGGAATTCATCATAGAGCAGCGCTTTACGCTATTATACGTCTATTATATCCCTTGCACTGATGGAGGATTTGCCTACTTTATGAAAATGTCTTACTTTGTGTCAGAAAAATGGAGTAAAAGAATATAAATATGAAGGGCCCGCTGACTCTACCCCCTCCTCAATATCGCCATGCCCCCTTTACAGGAAAGTGGCGAGGAGTAGGAGAGACAGCACTTGCAACTTTTTTATGCCAGAAAACTGTCCACATAGGCAGGAAGCAGGAGGATGGGCCCCATAGCAGTCACCTCCATGAAAGATACTGGTGTATAAATCATTATTAATATTAGGGGCTATTGGCGTGACCGTATCAGTTTTGCAATCGGCAAACCGCTATCCGCAAAATACAGATGCTGTCCATGTGCATACTGCACTTTTTGCTGGCTCCATTGTAACAATGACTATTGTTGTCTGCAAAGCGGACAAGAATAGGACATGTTCTTTTTTTTTTTTTGTGGAACCACGGAACAGACGTGCGGGTAGCACCCAGTGTGCTGTCCACATTTTTTGTAACCCCCACTGAAATAAATGGGTCTGTGTGCGATCCACAAATAATGTGGATCGGACGGGGAATCGAAAATACGGTCGTGTAAATAGCCTCTAAGTATTTTTCTTAGGGTGCATTCACACGACCGTAAGTGTCTTGCGGTCCGCAAATTGCGGATCCGCAAGACACGGATACCGGACATGTGCGTTCCGCAATTTGCGGAATGCACATGGCCAGCGCTATATAGAGAATGCCTAAACTTGTCCGCTATTGCGGACAAAAATAGGACATGCTCTATCTTTTTTGCAAGGCCACTGAACGGAACAACGGATGCGGACAAAATTGTGGAACGGATGCGGATCTATTTATACGGTTGTGTGAATGCAGCCTTATCCTGTGAGTTTAGCACTAAAACTAAAACTTGTGATCTACTAAAAATATATTTTTTTGCTCTTAAATATGGAAGATCCCTCACTAGACCACCATTAATACAGCCTGGACATGGGTACAATTCCACAGTTGCATAATGTTATAGGAATAAAGGAGACCCTTTTGCACATTGATGCTCCCCATCTTTCTCTGTCATCATTTTACAGTATTATAATAGATCAGAGTATTAATGGACATTGATACTTACATTCCCCATCAGTGCAGGCCTCAATCTGACATTACTAATATCTCACAGGCACATTTCTATCTTACATGACATCACATTTGTCATATCTGTACTATGAGTGAATAATATGCCAGAAAGCTTAATACCTTCCCATAGATGACCACATTTACAGATCCTTTTAAGATGATGTACCAGGACGTCCCCTCTTCTCCTTGATTAAACACTGCAAATAGAAACCACATCAATTACTTGGATGTTTTGCATTTCCATATGTCCTACTGGTGTATATGTAATAAAGGGAGGACCTCCATTAGGGACCCTATTAGTCAGTGAATGCTGCAGCTGCATAGAGTGACTCTCACTCTATTAAGTCTTATGTGGTAACCTATTCAATTGAATGGGTACCATGTAACACTGCATGTTCCCTTCTCTGGCCACCCACAGCTTCAACCCTGGCAATAAGCTGATTGTCAGGTGTTTCTTTTGCCACATACTTCTTACTGAAGAACGCTTCTTGTACTCTCGTTACAGGGTTATTCCGGTAACTTTACGTTATCCCTTATCTAGTGGATAACTAACTGATCAAAGGGATCTGATCAAGTACTTTATAGGACTACCAGAAATAGGCAAGTACAGCCCGCTATCTCGGCAGTCACACAGAGAATGAATAGAGTGGCACGGCACATGCTCCACCGGCCATTTTATCAGGACAGGAGTATAGGACTCCTGTTCTCAGGATCTGTGGGCTTTCCTTCGGTTTGACCGCCACCGATTATTTATCTATCCCCTATCCAGTGGATAGGCAATCTGTTAGTTATTCTCTATCCTGTGGATAGACGATCAGTTAGGCTACTTTCACATCTGAGCTTTTGCTGTCCGGTTTTGAGATCCAGCATGGGATCTCAAAACCACAGCAAAACGCTTCTGTTATAAAAATAAAATCGTCTGCATCTGTTCTGAACTGATCCGGTTGTATTATATTGAAAATGAAGAAACCGGATCTGGCACTAAAACCATTGTAAGTCAATGGGCACCGGATCTGTGTTTTTTTTTTTGTGTGTGTGTCACCATTGACTTACGTGGTTTTTGGCTTCTTCCGTTTCCCACCCGCACACAAAAACTCTGCTTGTAGCGGTTTTGTCTCCGGCTTGAGAACGCAACAAACCATAACGGAATGCATTGTGGTGCACTCCGTTATGGTTTGTTCAGTTTTGTCCCCATTGTCCCTGTTGATCTCAAAACCGGACAGCACAACGCAGAAGTGAAAGTAGCCTTAGTTATCCTCTATCCTGTGGATAGGCAATCGGTTAGTTATCCCCTATTCTGTGGATTGGTGATCAGTGGATAGGAAGTAACTGGAAGTTATCAGAATACCATTTTAAGTTACAGCTTGTTATATCACTTGGTATTATGTTCGATAATTCTTGCTTTTCCTAGGCAGCGGAGACTTGTTGACACTAGGGTAAATAGATATGGTCTTTTTCGTTACATTTTGTGTATTACATCATGTTAAAATACCTAATAATAATAATAGGCTTAGATACTAAATGAATATTTCTATCATAGGTCAGTAACAACATAAATAATGTTTTTTAGTTATTTTTGGTGTAATTTGGTCTCTTTTAATCATAAGACTGTAGCATATTACAGGCCGGAGCATTTTAACACATGTTGGTAGAGTTCTACTTACACACTGTTCCCGCCTTTGGGTGAGATTCGAAGATTAAAAATCCTGCCAGCTCCCGTTTAACCTTCAAGAAAGAACACAAGGGTAATAAATCTTTCAAGCACTGCCACAGAACAGACCACCCATAACTAAAGGAAGGGAACTCTAAAGTCAAAACGAAGGTGACCAACCGTTGTGGAGAGATGAGATAAGGCTTTAATGTGAATAAGTTCTTCAAAAATAATTTCTAGGTCATCTGCCGTCCGCTGGCCAGGCCTGATAATAAGAAACAAAAAATACACAAGCTGTAGAAGAACACACAACACATCTTGGGGGTAGATTTACGAATCGTATCTAATATTTAGACAGCGTAACCTAAGACAAGGAATTCTAAAGGTGCGCCAAATTTATAGCAGTGGCTGATGATTGGTGATACATTTGGTGCATTGTTAGACACTTTTGTCTAACTTTACATCACATGTTGAGTTGGCTTATTGTGTGCCAACATTTTAAGGCAATTTTGGCACACATTGTATGCGTCTCTACTCACTAAGCCAAACCCCTTGTCGAGCGAGGTACAAGAAGCATCTAAAACACGTAATGACTGTGGCATACGGCATTTGTGCCAAATTTACAGCTCAATTTGACATTTTGATTAGTAAATCTGTCTCATGTCATTTATATTCTAAAAATTACAATTCTACGGTCAAGGAACAATAAATTAACCTTAAATGTGCTATTCACAGGAAGGAATTGCAAAAAATGTATTACTACCCTTATTTCCATAAAATTCTAGCTATTCCATGGTGCCAAAGTGGAGCCCTGTACACTACCCTTCCATCCCTCCATTTTTCCTGAACTCTGTCCTCTTCTTTCTCACTTTTCACTGTCCAGGCATTCTTACTACCTGTCTTATGCTGTTCTAAGCTGACCTCCAGTTTATCCTATTACACTTCTTTTTGCCTGTTTGTTTGCCTATAGGACCTCCGTGGAGTTCTGAATTGTGTTGTCTCGCTTCCCCTGAGACCACCTGCTCATATCCCTGGCACCCAAATCGCCCTCATCAGCTCTGGTGATCAAGTATTCAAAAATTAATACAAAATACTGTGCCCAAAAATACTTGCCGACAAGGTCATAGAAGGTCCAGCAACTGGGAAGACCAGAAAACAACAGGACTCAACTGGACTAATCTCAGGGACAGGACTCATCTAAGGTAAATTTGCATATGTATCAAATAGTTTTTTTTTACACAATAAAAGCACACAGAGCTATGGGGACTGGGTATTGAGGATGTGCTAGCGGCCATCTAGCAGCCCATGTCCTCAGCTCTATACACAAAATCCCGGTGACAGGTTCCCTTTAACGCCTAACTGTTCTAGTAGAAGACTGCACGGGCAGCTACCTACCCAGTAGAAACAGAATCACGACTTTCCTTAAGTTGTAAGGGGAAACCAGCTACTACAAGCCTATATATTAGGAGTAGGTTTTACAGGAAAAGTCTCAATGGTTTTGCCTTCACCCAACAATGAAGCCTAAAATATGTGGCTAAAATACACATTTCTTCATTAATCATTTTCTAAAGAAATACACTCTATGAGCATACTACATTCTGTACAATGGGTTCTAGATATTATCCATGCCGTGTACTTATCTATACCTTACATCGAACAACAAAAGCAACATAGACTAGTAAACCAAGATGAGAAGAAACAACGAAATGAGAAATTTACGGTTTTCTGAGAATCATTCTCATGTGTGCATCAGGTCCTGTTTGGGACAATAGAAGAAGGGTATCCTGGAGGTCTTCCTCACTTTCCCTTTTCTCCTCATCTGTCGGCATAGGCAAATCTTCATGTTCATCATCAAGAAACCGATAAAACAGGTATTTATCTTGGAAGTAGTATTCCTGGTCAACTGTGGGGACATAGATTAATAAAATTAAAACAATAAGTAATAGTAGATAGTCTTCTTACTATACTTATTTGACCCAACATGGTGATGCCATGCCATGGCTAGTAGCTAATATTCGCATATCATCTTTATATATACAAACAGACAGCACTCCAAAGTAGAAGGTGAAGTAATTAATGATTTTATTCAGCCGGACATATTTTCAGGCAACGCTTCCACGCTTATGCTCCTCACACCGGGCCTGATGAAGGGCTATATATAGTCCGAAACGTTGCCTGAAATTATGTCCGGCTGAATAAAATCATTAATTACTTCACCTTCAACTTTGGAGTGCTGTCTATTTGTATATATAAAGACGAAGTAGTTCCCGAGGTGGAGTTGGGGACCAACCCAGACGTGCACACTGTAAAAACCAGTGATAGATGAGTGCTGTGATCATTTGAATCTTAACACTATTCGTATATCACAGTATTGCTGGTAAGAACCTGAAATTGCTGAGGATTATATGACAATTTGTTTTCCATATTATACTGAATGGCCAACCTTTAGCATCATACTGCTTTTAGGCACAGCCTCAATTTCTTAATTACCGTATAAGTTTATAGTAGTCAGAAATCTGTTTTTAAGATACAGATCTTCAAAGTTGGTCATTAAAAAAATGAAATGCAGAAATTCTGTCTGAAGCCACCACTACAGGAAGCTTAGGAGTGTGCTACCTATCGTTTATACATAGAACTCCATAATTACAATATTCCGTGCCCCTTTCCTTTCCCCTCGATGGCAGCTTCAGACAGACCGAAATGTATAAATCACTGTATCCAATGTACAGTATATACAGGGGAATTGGAGCGCAGTTTCAGAAAAATGGAGCTCAGACTATTGCAAACATATATTATAAGAAAACATCAGTACAGAATTTTAGACTAATTTTGAATTTGAAAAAAATGTGTTCAGGGGTAGATTTTCACTTTTAAGTAGAGATGGGACGGGGGATTCGTCGAATCCACGAATCCCTCTAATCTTGCTGGATTCGTGGACTCGAATCCCAACGTAATTTACCGGATACGAATCCAACGAATCCCGGTGGGGCCCAGACTGGTGGAGGCGGCGGCAGGGCACAGCAGAAGATTAGCGCTTCGCTGCTGCGGCAGGGGGGGGGAGAGGCGTTTACTTTACCTGTTCCTCTGATAGGCTGCCGGCACAAAGCCCGCAGACTATCAGAGGCCGGTGCAGGCGGCGCGATGACGTCATCGCGCACCCTGAGCCGTACAGTGCGGGACACAGGCCAGAAGAGGCCTGCATCGTAGCGGAGGTAAGTGTTTTTTTTTTTTAATCTGTTACTTGTACATTGGCGAGGGGCAGAGGTGAGAGACACGATGATACATTATGGGGGGGAGATGGCACTATAATACTGGCACATTATGGGGGGAGATGGCACTATAATACTCGCACATTGGGGGGGAGATGGCACTATGATACTGGCACATGGGGGGTGGCACTAATACTGGCACATTGGAGGAGAGATGGCACTATGATACTGGCACATTATGGGGGGAGATGGCACTATGATACTGGCACATTATTGGGGGAGGTGACACTATAATACTGGCACATTACGGGGGGAGATGGCACAATGATACTGGTGCATTGGGGGGAGTTGGCACTATGATACTGGCACATTGGGGGGGGGGAGATGACAATATGATACTGGCACATTGGGGGGGAGATGGCACTATGATACTGGCACATTATGGGGGGAGATAGCAGTATGATACTGGCACATTATGGGGGGAGATAGCACTATGATACTGGCACATTATGGGGGGAGATGGTACTATGATACTGGCACATTAGGGGGGAGATGGCACTATGATACTGGCACATTGGGGGGGAGATGGCACTATGATACCGGCACATGGGGTGGAGGAGAGAGGCACTCCGCACTTGATACTGGCACATGGGGGGGAGGAGAGAGGCACTTGATACTGGCACATGATTAGGGGGGCATCTATGGGGACACTTACTGCACATTATTGGGTGGCACTGTGGGGCCACTTCTTATTGGCACATTATTGGGGGCATCTACTGAGGCCACAAAGAAGGGGTATTTTAGATGGGGGGCTCTGTGTGGTACTAGTATTATCAGGGGTATTATCTGTTTCTGCAGTGTAGTATTGGGGAGCACAGCGGCACAGTATTGGGGGTAGTAGGATGATTTGTCCAGAAGATGTGAGGATGATGGAAAAGTAGTAAACTAATATTTTTTTTATTTTTTTTTTGCTAAACTGCAGAGACGAAAAATGGCTGAAAAATGGTGGTCTGGTCTGAAGGTCTGAAAGGAGAAGATGAGTAAAGAGAACATCTACATCAAAGGAGACGTCACTGGATGTAAGAGGTATGTGGTGCTGTATTACCCTGTATTTCTGTAGTGATAGGAGCAGGGGCGTAACGATCGTGGTCATAGAGGGTGCGACCATGACTGGGGGGTGGAGGCGGAGGTTCAGACAAACTGACGCGGTCTGACTTTGTTTCTTACACCGTTCACACAATTATGTACAGGATTCGTGATTCGATATATTCGAGAACCTTTTTGGATTCGGATTTGAAAAAAGTTGGATTCGTCCCACCGCTACTTTTAAGTTTATTTATAAATCCCAGAAATTTTATTTAAAGGGGTTGTCCCCCCAGCATACATACCCGCTCGCTGCCAACTTCCTGCATGGATAGGGTCACATGCACCACTGCACTCAATGACTGCCCTCATTGGCGACTCAGCAGTGATGGGCTGCTTGGCACACATTATCGTTGAGGCCAGTTAGTGGTTGCAGCGATGAACGTGATCCTGTCCATGTGGAAGTTGACAGACAAGGGCTAGAAGGCCAATGAAGAGAGACCGGATGCCGGAATGGAGTGACGGGAAGAAGGCGAGTATGGATTTCTCCACAAATATTCCAGGCTAGGGTGCAAATAAAAAATAACAAAAAAAAATCCTGGACAACCCCTTTAAAGTTGTTCTTATATGCCACAAGAGAAAGGTCAGACAGGGACTGGAAGTGCAGCAAAAACAGCGAGGAGCCAAAAGGTCTGAACACAAGGAGCAGGTACGTATGCATTTATTCACAGATCCAGCTGGCTGAGGGGGCACAGTGATTAGATCTAAAAAAAAAAAAACAGACAACCCCTTTAAGTTTTGAAGTTAGCAGTTGTACAATTCCTCATAGAGGTCCCTCTATAGCCTAAAAGCCCCCAGAACTGGATGACTATCTGACATGTATGGGGACCTCCTATCTATCCTTCGAAAGATGATGCCAACAAAAAGAAAGATCAAGCATGATATATTTGAATTCTCGATCCTTTGGTTATCAGAGAAGATAATTCCACAACCTAAAGCTTGTAATCATTTACCCACAGCATGGCGTGGATTTTACTGCTGCTACAAATAAAAAAAAGTGTGGATCAAGATCAGCTGATTTACGGGTTTCATGCAATCTTCTAATTTATACATTACTTGAAAACAATCTACACATTTTGAGGTTGTACCATAAATTCTTTTTATTTAAGGTTTTCCTATTTTTTGTACTTTTACAGTCCAATAGTACGCCATCCGGTATATCTGTAGTATAACCAGCAGAGGGCAAAGTGTAGCCGTATAAATGCTGAAGCACTGAAGCGTTGTGAGCAATGTTCCCTCTAAACTGCACGATCAGTAAATAAAATGGTTAAAAGCTAAATCTAATAAATCTCCACCGCTGAAGGGCTTTACTAACAATCTGCTGTTCACTCCAAGCCTACATGTTTTTAGCCTAATGTTTTCACCTTTTAACGCCATGATTGCCAGATTTCACAAGGATGAGATAACGTAGGCTAAATAGCATTTACACGTAGACCCCAAAATGTGCAACGGATGCAGCAGATGATGAGAGCATCAGCAATAGTAACCACAAGGATTCATTAAAAGCTCAGCCAGGAGGTGACAAGAGTCTAACTGATTAGAAAAGAGGAGCTTTGAGTGCTACCATAGGGCTCATTGCAGTAATGAGGCCCAGTTCTGCCACATTTAGTAAAATGATGAAAAGCGAGCCCTGAGACAGAAGCGCATTGTATGCTGCAATACATAGAAGGCTAAGCTTAGATGCTTAAGAGGCTTACTGTGTATCGTGATAAATAATACAAGGGGATATTAAAAAATAACGCTCTAATTTAGCAGTTTGCAAGTGAAAGGGAAATACCTCTTACATTTTCATTTTGACATGTCAGACGTTTAAAACTAGTACATATATGTTCACATATGGGTCACAGCCTCTGCTAAGAGCCTCAATCGCAGATTCCATCGCCTTTGACGGACAAATACGCCTGCATGTGGACATTTCAGCAGAACTTTTGCAAAATTTGAAAAGCCAAAAGGGTCTGCCAGGTCTGGTTTTCCTTGTGTGACTGATCCTGGTTTTTAACAAGATGTGTACTAAAGAGCAACAGGTTCGGCAGCTGCACAGATGACTGCGGCCTATTGTTTACAGAATCGGTGGCGGTCCAGGTGACGCGTCATAGCTTTAGATGGTAATCCCGTTTTAAGCACACTGGTGGCTATACGCTGGCTTCCACCCTTTGGATCAAATTCTTTGTGACGGGAACTCTATCCAATCTAATCACACAAAGGAGCTTACCACGTCAACTTTGCTTACCATTACTTGCTTATTACTGTGTATTGCTTTTACATTTATTATGTTTTATAGCCTAGAGAATAACTCCCAGAGTGCTCTGTGCAGACACTGAACAAGCATGATAGACTAGGAGATTTGAACTCAGGCTTGCAAAGTTCACAGTGCAGCCTTGGATCACAAAACATGATGTCACTAAAGATCATTACTAGATGTGTTATTTTTATTTTTTTTGCAATTTTATTATGACCTTGTATTATTATCTCTTTATACAACATCAGAAAAAGAAATGAACCATGGGGTAGAAGAATTTCTAAAGAAGCAGCACATCCAGGAACCTAGTGCTGTCTCAGTTTATGAGCTACATAAAATGACTAGGCAAAAAGTGTGTTAATTATCTAATCGATGCATAATACTTTGTTAGCTCATCTTTACCGTGGTTAAGGACTCCCTCCTCCAGTACGACCTGCCACATGCCGACTGCTTGTGTCCGGGAGTGAACGCATGAGCTTTGCTGCATAAGCCAGTCCACCAGCTCAGTTCCTACACAGCACTGCCTGTAGGAGACATCCAAAATATTAACATAATAAATATAATATAGAAATACAACAATACAGTATAACAATGCATTGTCTTAGGCTGGGTTCATACCAGCGCTTCAGTTTCTATTGCTCTGCTCCATTACAACTAAAATAATGGAAGCGTCACAGCTGTCAAATAACAGTGACAAACAGCGCCCGACTGACCCAATGGACTATAATGGTATTTGTCAGGCTTCCATTAGAAGACATGACGTATTTTTGATGGAATCTGCACAGAGCCTCTGACACAGATGGGGACATAGACTTACCTAGTTATATAAAGTTCATATGATTGATTTTTTTAAATATTATTTATTGTGTTTCATATTCCAATAATAAAAGAAGAACATGCTAATTAGTTCATCTCAGAAAAAAATCTCTCCCATAGGAGGCTACCCTGTAAGTCAATTTCAAAACTTTAAAACATAACTTGGGTTCTCAGTCAAACCAAGCCACCGATCCATACACAACACCGTTTCAAAGTTCTTGCTTCTCAGTAACAGTAGGGTTTTGGTTGACTGTATAAGAAGCCCGTGGGCAGCTGTCTAATGGTAACTCAGACAATGCCACTTCTGGAAGAAAGCTAATCTGCATACTTTGTTCTCCCAGGAGGCATTGCCTAAAGATTCCTCTGGACCCCACCAAGAGATTCAGTACCTTCTGAAAGCTCTAAGGAGAACTTCATTTCAGGATGGTTAGACTTGAGTTTTATTAACGGTGGGAGAGGCAAAGTTACTTAGTGTTGTGATGAAATCCCAGTACAATTTTTTATTATTCCAAATAGTCATGTGGGACACCAAATAACGAGGGAGTAAGACTAATACAGAATGGAGGCCTCAGCATAGGATACTGAGCAGGACATGATACTTTACTCTAATGAGATCTTTGATTGAGTCTTAGCAGAATTCAATACAACTGAGTAACATCATAATCCAGTTAGGATCTTGGTTATGTTAGGACACTAGATGAAACCTTTTCTTAAAGTTACTTGAGTCTTGAAATAAGCCAATATTTGTATTCATGTTCTTCTGGACAGCCCCTTCTCAAAATGAAGACTCACTAGACATCTGTTACTTGCCACAAGTCCAAAAGCCGAAATAACTAGCAATCAGCTGTTATCTTGGGAGTAAGCAGCCAGGAGAAATGTGGTACTACATGGCGTCTATTCAGGTAAAAGGACACCATGCAATATATAAACGTGCTAACACGAATGTGCTTATATTAACACAAAGTGCCCCAAACAGACCTAACCGGCCAGATAGTACCCAAGTCTTGCGTATTGAAGATTATTGCCCGCTTCCTTGGTGGTATAAGGTAGTGAAGGGGATAATGTCTGCATCCTTGGCAGTCTAGGGCAATGAAGGGATTACAGTCTGTATGCCTGGTGTTAGTGTCAGGATCCCTTGTGAATTAGGGCAGTAAAGAGGTGAATGCCAGTAAACTTGGTGGTCTAGCGTAGTAAAGGGGTTAATGCTGGTATAACTAGTGATCAAGGACAGTGCTGGGGTTGGCGTCAGTATCCACTGTGGTCTAGATCACAAGAAACCATGGCAAAAAGGGTCATCATTTTTAAAAAATCCACACAAGGAAAAATCAACAGGGCACATTTATTGCCGGTCTTAATAAAGCCCCATAACTGGTGGATAATCCACCGACGGTATGAAGAGGCACCGGCCTCTCCATAACTTCGGCGCATCCAGCGCCAGTTCTAAATGTGAGACAGCTTCCTAGACCATTAGTAGAAAATGGTAAAAGAGACGGGCCCACAATTTTAGACGTGGCGTGAGTGAGGAGAAGTCGTAGATAGTTGTGCCATCTGTGCCTGAAATACGCCTAATATAGGAGTATTTCAGTATAATAAATGATCCCCAATGTCTAAAAAATACGCCACGGATTTCACATTGACAAAAATGCATTCCATGTGGATTTTGGCGTGGAATATTTTCCAAAATCCACAATCTGCACATATGTTTAAAGGGATTTTCTAAGAATATTACCTATTAACGGAAAGCCAGTAGCTGCCATCGTCTACTACTTAACTGCTTCCCGCCGATCTGGACTGGAAGGCTCCTCAGAAACTGTGCAAGAATTCTGATGCATTTTGATCAGAAAATTTCCCTCAATGTGTTAACGTTAAACTTTTGAAATTCTGATTCATTATGACTTTATTATGTCATTTTATATGCACTTTTTTTTAATTTTTACTTGATCTGTAATAAAAGAAACCTCAATACTGATGTGTATGAATATGGACCAATTGAGATGTCTCCAAACATCTTATAATAAGAGCCTACAGCATGCATGTATACACTCGCAAGTGAGCAGTGGGTTTAAAGCCAGGGCAAATTTCTGATCATTTAAGATTGAGTAAAATAGCACAGCTGCCAGGAAGCGTTGTTTAAGCAACCATGAAGACAAATGAGAGCTGGCAGGGGGGGAAGCATATTTCAATATTTTATGTCAACGCTAGTTCGGAGAGGGCACAAGTACAAATGATTACTTTTTCGGCAAATGTTTCCTAGGGCCAGCGAGGTAGAACTTATCCCTCGAATAACTGAAACAGAATGCTATTCCATGCTGGAAATAACTAAGGGCTTTCACAAGATGCTGTAAGATCTTTGGAGGGCTGCCATCTTTCATGTGGTTACCCTCCTGGCACTTTCTATGAATTGGTATTTATTATCACGTATTTTTGCATCAAGGTTTAAATGTCCTTTTTGTTGTGCGCCTTTTGTTTACTTAACAGGACGTTTTTTCCCTTGATATTGTAATATCCAAACACAATGGTCTAATAGTTTAAGGCTACTTTCACACTAGCGTTAAAATTCTCCGGTATTGAGATTCGTCAAAGGGTCTCAATACCGGGAAAAATAAAACGCTTTTGTTTTGTCCCTATTCATTGTCAATTCCGTTCCGTTCTCATACCGGAGAGCAAACCGCAGTATGCTGCAGTTTGCTTTCCGTCCTGGGATGCGGAGCAAGACGGATCAGTCATGACCTACACAATCTGACACAATAGAAAACTGATCCGTCCCCCATTGACAGTGGAGTTCATGACGGATCTGTCTTGGCAATGTTAAAGATAATACAACCAGAACCGTTAATAACGGATGCAGATGGTTGTATTATCAATAACGGAAGTGTTTTTGCTGAACCCTGCCGGATCCAGCAAAAACGCTAGTGTGAAAGTAGCCTAACTCCTTTAGAACCCTACCATTTTTCACTTCAAAGGGAACCTGTCATCAACGTTATGCTGACCTCACTGAGGGCGGCATAAATTAGTGACAGAAATGCTGATGTCAGCGGTGTGTCACTCATGAGCTAAAAGTAAGTGGTTGCCGAGAACCAGCATCATAATCATTGCAGCCCAGGCATTGAAAAGAGTCAAATCTACCTGAGAAGAGTCCTGGTTATTCATAATCTCCTGCTCTCCCGCCCATCTGCTGATGATTAGCAGTTCTCTCCTAGAGAGAAAGGGAGAAAACTAGGTAGAAGACGGTCAGCCATCAGCAGGTGGGCAGGAGAGCAGGAAGTCATGAATAACCAGGACTCTTTTCAGGTGGCCGGGACTCTATTCCAGGCCCAGTCTGCAATAATTGTGATGTTGGTTCTCAGCAACCACTTACTTTTAACTTATAAATGACAGACCGCTGAAATCAACTCGCCTGTCTCTACTTCAATGCTGCCGTTAGCATGAGCAGCACAAAGTTGATGACAGGTTCCCTATAAGGACCAGGCCATTTTTTGGAAATTTGACATGTGTCAATTTATGTGGTAATAACTTTGGAACGCTTTTATTTATCCAAGCCATTCTGAGATTGTTTTCTCGTGACACATTGTACTTCAAGATAGTGGTAAATTTCAGTCAATATTTTTCATTTTTATAAAAAAAAAAAATATATATATAAAATTGGAAAAATTTGCAACTTTCCAAATTTCAATTTCTCTGATCTGATTTTAAAACAGATAGTGATAACTCCTAAAATAGTTAATTATATTTCCCATATGTCTACTTCATGTTTGGATCATTTTGTGAATGCCATTTTATTTTTTGGGGACGTTAGAAGGCTTAGAAGTACCAGTTCAGGTCTGAAGTCACTTTCTGAGGCTTACATAATAGAAACCACCCAAAAATTACCCCATTTTGGAAACTACACCCCTCAAGGCATTCAAAACTGATTTTACAAACTTTCTTAACGCTTTAGGTGTTCCACAAAAATTAAAGGAAAATGTAGATGAAATTTCAGAATTTCACTTTTTTGGCAGGTTTTCCATTTTAATCTAATATTTTCCAGTAACAAAGCAAGGGTTAACAGCAAAACAAAACTCAATATTTATTACCTTGATTCTGTAGTTCACAGAAAAACCCCATATGTGATTGGAAACTGCTGTACGGGCACACGGCAGGGCGCAAAAGGAAAGGAGCGCCATGTGGTTTTTGGAGGGCAGATTTCACTGGGATAATTTTAACTTGCCATGTCAAATTTGAAGACCCCTACAGTAGAAACTCCAAAACAGTGAGCCCATTTTGGAAACTACGGGATAGGATGGCAGTTTTGTAGTAGTATTTTAGGGTTTTTTGGTTGCTCTATATTACACTTTTTGTGAGGCAAGGTAACCAAAAAAATAGCTATTTCGGCACCGTTTTTATTTTTTGTTATTTACAATGTTCATCTGACAGGTTAGATCATGTGCTATTTTATAGAGCAGGTTGTTATGGACGCGGCAATACCTAATGTGTAAGCTTTATTTTTATTTATTTAAGTTTTACACAATAAAAGCATTTTTGAAACGAAAAAAATCATGTTTTAGTGTCTATATTCTGAGAGCCATATTTTTTTTTATTTTTTGGGCAATTGTCTTGAGTAGGGTCTCATTTTTTGCGTGTTGAGATGACTGTTTGATTAGTAATATGTTGGGGTGCGTATGACTTTTTGATCGCATGGTATTACACTTTTTGTGATGTAAGATGACAAAAAAATTGCTTTTTTGACACCTTTTTTTTTTTTTAAAGGTGTTCACCTGAGGGGTTAGGTCATGTGATATTTTTATAGAGCTGGTTGTTATTGACACGGCGATACCTAATATGTCTACTTTTTTTTTTTTTTTTTTCCTTTTAACACAATAAAAGCATTTTTGAAACAAAAAAAAGTCATGTTTTAGTGTTTCCATATTCTGAGAGCCATAGTTTTTGTTTTTTGCCCGATTGTTATGGTTAATTTTTTGCGGGATGAGGTGACAGTTTGATTGGTACTATTTTAGGGGGCATATGCCTTTTTGATCGCTTGGTGTTGCACTTTTTGTGATGTAAGGTGACAAAAAAATTATTGTTTTAGCACAGATTTTATTTTTCTAGGGCGTTCAGGTGAGGGACTGGATCATGTAATATTTTTGTAGAGCCGGTCATTACGGACCCCCCAATATGTCTGGTTTTCTTTTTTTTTTTCTATCTTTTTTTTTACCATTTTGTTTTTTACTTGGAACTTTAATTTTTATTATGAAAACCCCTTTTTTTTTTTTTTTTTTTACAAATGTTATATTTTTGTCCCACTGTGGGCTCTCAACTTCTGGGGTCTGATCCCTTCTGCAATGCATTACAATACAACCTGTATTGTAATGCATTGGCTGTCAGCTTTTATGCTGACAGACTGCCTGTGAGACTGGGCTGGATCTCACAGGCTTCCGTAGTAGGCAAGCCCCGACACCTATGAAAGGCATTAGGCTTGTCTGGCGGTCTGACGTCGGGGAGCAAGGAGGAGATTCTGAGGATGCGGGGCGGTGCTGCGCTCCTTCACGCTGGACTCATCTCACGTACAGGACTCATCTCAGGGTAATTTGCATTTGGATCAAATAGTTTTTTTTTTCCACAATAACAGCACACAGAGCTATGGGGACTGGGTATTGCGGATGTGCTAGCGGCGATCTAGCAACCCATGTCCTCAGCTCTATACATCAAATCCCGGTGACAGGTTCCCTTTAACAGCCTTGTGTCCTGTCTTTTTTTGTTATTAATACCCAATATGTCAGAGGTATACACCTTAGTGCTTAAAGACACTTTTTAAAATATATATCTGGATATAGGAGCCTATAATTCATTTGGCTATTCTACTTCATATAGCTTCTTTAGTCTGCACTGTGATCTCTCATGCAGGTTTTATTTGTAATTACAGCGCTGTCTATATGATACACCTGCTGTACTTTAATGGTTTATTGCCAATCAAAGGGGTTATCCAATACTATAAACTGGCCCCCCTCCCCCCATATGCCGGGGCCCTCACAGGGAATATACTTACCCCACACCCATCCTGGTCCCCGCACAGCCGCTGCTGCTTCTCCTCGTGCGCCGATGAAAACATCCGGTGGGGCAAGTGGGGATGCTAGGAAGGCTTGAGCTTGCGCCTTATGGTGTTTACACATAGACTATCCCCATTATAGTTAATTAAAACACTAAGTCTTGAAGCATACCTAACATTTCAATAAACTCAGCACTATTTAATAGTACAGCATGTGTACATGAGGAATAACAGTATTTCTGGACATTAAATCACTTGAATCTGGCATATTTTATTTTAGCAGTTTACCTTAGTGCATAATTAATGTCTACTTTGCAGTTCTCCCAGACATGATGGGTGGAGACTAACTGCCATACACTGCCCACACAGAAAATAGAGGAGAAGCTACTTCCTATCCTTCACTAACTTGCTCAGAAGCAGCCCCAGGATCACGGAGGACATTACAATAAAGTACTGACCTGTATGGTTGTGAATGAAGCACTTGTGCTGGGCTATAACCTTCCTATGTAGCTGTGCAGTATCTCTTTGTCTGTGCCTGTCTTCTCTATCTCACTGTGCTCCTGCTCACTCCTCCCCTCCTCCTCCCCATGGACTTGTATTGACATGTGTAATATGATCATCCTGAGGAGATGGTTCGTCTCCAGACGGATTTAAAGCATTTTTCAAAGTGAAAAGCAATTAGCAAAATGTACTATTAATTTATGTAAAGTTGTGTGAAAGTACAGAGACTCTTTAAAAGATAAGCGTAGATAAACAATAAAAGTAAGGCTCCATTCACACGTCCGCAAATGGGTCCGCAAAATTGCGGAACGGGTGCAGACCCATTCATTCACTATGGGGACAGAAAAGATGCGGACAGCACATAGTGTGCTGTCCGCATCCGCATTTTCATGCCGCGGCACTGAACTTCCGGTCCGCGGCTCTGCAAAAAATAGAACATGTCCTATTCTTGTCCGCAATTGTGGACAAGAATAGGCAGTTCTATGGGGGGAGCCGGCCGGGTGTATTGCGGATCCGCAATTTGCAGATCGGCAATACACTACAGATGTGTGAATGTACTCTAAGGATAACTGCACACAGTACGGATTACGTGTGTTTTTTGCATGCTGATTTTCGTGTCAAATTCAGCAAACTGAATGACATTTGCCAAAACTTATGTACACACTGCAAATTTTTTATGTGTGGAAATTGACCTGCCATGCGGATTTTAAAATCTGCAGCATGTCAACTGTTTGTGCGATTTCGCACCTTATGTATAGTGGTTTTCCTCATAAAGTTCAATGGGTTTGTTAACAAACAGAAAATCTGCAACAAAAATTCCATAAAAAGGCACAAAAAAGTACCAAAACCATAATGCAGATTTATGTGCAGTTTTTTTTTAAATGTGGTTTTAGTGCAGATTTCATGCACATTTAATGCATACAAATATACAATGTGTGCGTGTAGCCTTAGATTACATTATTTCTATCGCACTGAAGCGATCATTTTGTCCACTTACAAACAGTAATTATTCATACAGTCATTTTCAGACTTTTATACCTTTTATCATTCCATTTGTGCTACGTTACACTCCAAACCCACTTGTTGCTCACCTGTATGTTTTCAGATGGTATTTGCGATCTCTGATCATGTGCGGTGCACGACAAAGGATTGCATTGCGTAAACTCTTCCCAGCCCTCAGGATCCGCTCAGAAGGAACCTTAAAAATTTTTTGTACAGAAATAAATAAAAATAAGTTAAACGAAAAGTAATAAAAATACTAAACCTATCCCCTACTGGGGGAAAGACATTCAGAAATGCTCCTCAACTATCTACAGTCACAGATATTGTGCATTTTCACAAATGTTTACGGTAGATATCTGCACAGAATGACAACTGGTCCACCAATACTAAGCAAGGCAAGGAGGATTGGGTTGTATGGAAATCAGGGTGTTGAAAGGAGGTGATCTAGGATAAAATGATCAAATGTAATGTTTTGTGCTACATCTGCATAAAAAGTTCTGTAACTTTCCAAACATTTTACGCATCTTGTATTGGTCTTACATGGCAGACACCCCTGTATTAGCCTCTGAGCTTCTACAGTACACAGCCCACAATACAAACCACCTGAACAAGCAGGAATTACCGGGAGGTGTTAGCTCAGTAGGCAGCAATATTTACAATAAGGCAGCTTTCACACAGTCAGTGTTTGGTCAGGAAAAGTAAGTGTCTGCACAGCTACTTCACTGTTTATGCAGAATATATATATATATATATATATATATATTATAGAGACAGGGGCGGATTTGGCATTTCTAATGCCCTAAGCAAACTTATGTCCGGGGGGCCCTAATCAAAGATGGGAGGCATGCAATACACTCCCCTTCCTTACACCATGATACAAGCCACCAGACGAGACGAAGAAACAACTTACTAATATAGCAACCGCTCTCAGGCCCCTGAGGACTGCGCTGTACATGTGACACTGTGACAGTGACATTGTGTCGTCATGTGCTGTGGCGGCGCAGGGGCCCATGCTGGTAGTTAAAAGGACTGCCGCTGGGAATGGCGATCCCCTGGCTGGCTGTGCTGCCAGGACAGACAGCCAGGAATAGCTATTGCCAGGGATGTTTCCAGGTCTGCCCAAAACTGTATCTGTTTCCTGCTCAGCGGACAGTATCACACATGATAGGATTAGATACAGTAGCTCAGCTGACAGTATCACATATGATAGGATTAGATACAGCAGCTCAGCAGACTATCACTTATGAAAGGCTTAGATACAGCACCTCAGCAGACAGTATCACATATGATAGGATTAGATACAGCAGCTCAGCAGACTCACATATCACATATGAAAGGCTTATATACAGCAGCTCAGCAGACTATCACATATGAAAGGTTTGGATACAGAAGCTATTCTCACACATGATAGGCTTAGATATAGCAACTCAGCAGACAGTATTACATATGATGGGATTAGATACAGCAGCTCAGCTGACAGTATCACATATGATAGGATTAGATACAGCAGCTCAGCAGACTCACATATCACATATGAAAGGCTTATATACAGCAGCTCAGCAGACTATCACATATGAAAGGTTTGGATACAGAAGCTCAGCAGACTATCACATATGAAAGGCTTATATACAGCAGCTCAGCAGACTATCACATATGAAAGGTTTGGATACAGAAGCTATTCTCACACATGATAGGCTTAGATATAGCAACTCAGCAGACAGTATTACATATGATAGGATTAGATACAGTAGCTCAGCAAGCTATTACATATGAAAGGCTTATACAGCATCTATTATCACACATGATAGGCTTAGATACAGCAACTCAGCAGACAGTATTACATATGATGGGATTAGATACTGCAGCTCATCAGACAGTTTCACATATGACAGGCTTAGGTACAGCAGCTATTATCACATGTCATAAGCTTAGATACAGCAGCTCTAGAGTTTTGCCATTATGTAAATATGTCATCACATTGTCTCAGTCGCTACCACTTTTATCCAGCCATTTTGGCCAGAGATCTGTGATTTGCATTTGCAGTTATGGATGTTTGTGTCACAGAGGAAATGGTCACAGCTCCAGGTGACCAATCTGGAAAAGCCACCAGACAGACTACAAATATAGCCGCTGCTCTCTGGCCTCAGGCTCTGCAGACACGCAGAACGCAACCTCTCCCAGTCAGTGACACTGTGACGTCATGTACTGCACAGCGGCCCAGGCTGATAATTAAAGGGACCACCGCAGGGAGCAGCAATTCCTGGATGACTGTCCTGTCAGGACAACCAGCCAAGACTCACTATACCTGGCAACAGCTTCCTGTCTGTTCGCAACTGTATTAGGACATAAATACAGTTGAAAGTTGTGGCGCTGTCCGACCCGTCTGTTATGGGGCTGGGCGGGGGCCCCACGCACCTTTGTGGTTTGCATGGTGGAAAGACCACCAATCTATATAATTGCAGACTTTAAAATTTAGTTCATAGGTCGACTCTCCGGACATGTTTTTGTAAATGCTTCTATGAACTAACATGTCTGTAGCACCTTATAGATCCGCACTGTGCAGTTCCTTTGTTATTCCTTTCGGGAAATGTATGAATAATATCAAAACTAGCTGCCATGTCAAGAGGGTGCGTCCCTACACACACACAAACACTGTACAATCGGTGCTGACCGTCTCAGACTGTGTTCGGAAATACTTTATTGACAAGGCAAGTGGAGACATCCAGTTATCGAGTTAGACTGGGTTAAAAAAAAAAAAAATTGTGTCCGCTGCAAAAACAGCAGTTGTGTACAGCAATTTTTTATTTTTTTCCAGAGCAGGACACAACTAATATACACTACTCACAAAAAGTTAGGGATATTTGGCTTGTGGGTGATATTTCAGGATGAACCTAAAATGCACTTAATGTGACCTTCTCAAAATTTTTGGATGCACATGTCCAACTGTTTAATGTTTCAGTACTTTTTGCACAACAAGGAGCTTAATGGCAAAAATCACAACAGGTGTTTGATCCATCAATCGCCCAATACATTTCCTGGTTCAATTAGAATTGGTATTTACACAGTCCTCCTCATCATGCTGTTCAGATTTTCACATCATGAGACCAAGACGACACCTAACAATTGATCAACAGTACCTCGCCATTGTGAGGCTTCAAGCATGATGTTCTCAGACGGAAGTGTCACAGAGTGTCATCAGCAGGTTGCAACAGATACAGAAAGACTGGAAAAGTCACAAAAAGGCATAGAAGTGGACGTCCTCTGGCCACATCCCATACTGATGACTGCTTCATTGTGAACAATGCCCTGCGGAACTGGATGATGAATGCCACACACCTCCAGGCACATTTAAGGGAGATGAGAGGCACCCAAGTGTCAGACAATTCAAAAAGCATCAGCATCAGTGTGGTCTGCGTGCTAGACGACTTGCAAGGGTACCTGACCACACCACCGGGCACAGGCGTCACCGTCATGCCTGGGCCAGGGAGCATCTACGCTGGACGAGGGACCAGTGGGCCTCAGTGCTGTTTATTAAAGAAAGTCGGATCACGCCGCGCAGAAATGATGGCCGCCAACAATGTTGTAGACGTGAAGGAGAGTGCTATGCATCAGCCACTGTTGTCACTAGACGAGTCGTTGGTGGTGTTACAGTGTGGGCAGGTGTGTCTAGTCTATACAGAACTGCCCTACACTTTGTGAATGGTACAGTGACAAGCCCATACTACTTGAATAACATCATTAATCCAGTCATCGTGCCTCTGCATGAACAACACAGGCCTAATTTCATCTTCATGGACGACAATGAGCCAGCTCATCGAGGTCTCATCATTAGGGAACAGCCGTTGGAGACTGGGGGACCTTAAAATGGAGTGGCCTGCACTTTTTCCAGACCTGAATCACATTGTAAACCTATGGGATCAGCTCAGTCGCCATGTAGAGGCTCATAACTCTGTACCCCAGAACTTCAATGACCTGAGGGCCGCCCTTCAAGAAAATTGGGATGCCATGCCTCAGCAGACAAGAAGTTGACTTGTGAACACCATGAGACGTAGTTTTCAAACTGTAATTGGTGCTGAAGGCCACATGGCAAGTTATTGAGACAATGACATTTTTGTGGGGGTATACCCACCACTGGTGATGGCTTTTGTTTCAATAAAATGTTTGAGATGAGGAAATCACCACTGCATGCTTCTACTTACATGCCCTACTTTCATGATCTAATATCCCCGTAACATGAACTTTTTACATTTTCCATAAATTTCACTTGAAAGCCAAAAAATCCCTAACTTTTTATGAGTAGAGTGTGTGTATTTGCAGTTAGTGTACAGGCCTGGTGCCTATAAACTGATAGTGTCGGACATAAAATGTAGCATGCAGTGTTTTTATGTCTGCTGCTATTTGACATCCGGCATCACAACTGATGCACCAGATGAATATGAACTATGGGACCAGTTCCTTCTGCGTTTTCTGCACCACGCTGGATAGAAAGTGAGCAAGAACCTCAGACATAATAAAGAGGGCCTTATTCATATATTTCCAAGTTGGAATAATACAGGAACGCAGAGATGCTCAAGAATTCTTATTTCACGTATTTACAAAAAATAGACAAATCTGGAGAGTTGACTGGACTGGTCCATTTTCAACGCTTTCATTTTATGATATAATCATGATTCCTGTCTATATGCACCTTAGCCACTTCCCGGCATCCCATTACCTCTGTAATGGTTTTAACTGGACGAAGCGTGTTTTGATTTTCAATGAGGGGGGTCTGAAAAATAAGACGTAGTCAAAAATAAATAAAAAACAAACATAAATAGGAAAAGAAAAATATTAGCAATCAAGAGAGGGAAATAATCAGGTTAATGAAAACATAAAATAATCAAGTCTCAGGGAAAACAAAGTGATGCAAAGTACAAAAAAACATGAAATAAAATAACAGAACTACTGTGTATAAATTATACATTAGTGAAAAGGAGAAAACTGAAATGTTTATAAATTATAACTAGCACTTATGGGAAATGAAAAGAGCATAATATGTCGATATATTTTATGAGTAACATATCTCAAGGCCACCGAGTTGTAAAGCTACAAGGGAAACTGATAAATGTTAAGTGATGGAGCCGAGCACTTAGTCACAACACAAGTGGCTTCATATTACACACTGAGGCCAATTGCATTTTAATGAATTTTACAGCTATTTTGAATAAGTAAGATTCCATATTTTCAAGCTGTAAAACGTTCCAATGAGGAATGTAATGTCAGACACATTAGTGCAGTACAGCACCACTGAAATACCGTACGTGGAGCTCTGTCTAAGATACCGAATTATACAATTCTCCAGCCAGAAGTAGGTGGGGTTGGACACCAGAAAGCAGCTATATAGGGATATAGCTATATACAATTATAGGTGTATTTTCCTTTAAAATTGATGTGGCATTTCTCTCTAACATACCATAACATCATAATCAACATAGATGTGACCCATGCAACCCCCGCAGACCATGATAATAAAGGGAGAGGGAACCATACAGCTTAGGCCAGGATCACATCACAGTTTTTTTTCCCCAGTTCTTCTGATCCATCAGAAGAACAGAAAACAAACAAAAATAAAATAAAAATCGGAACCTGTATTTTAAGCATCCATTATGCTCAGTTATGCACATTTTGCATCCATTTTAGCCATTTCCGACTGAGATCCGTTATTTTAGAGGAAAAAAAGTCCTACACAAAGTTGTTGTTTTTTTTTCACCTAAAATAACGGATCTCAGAAGGAAATGTCTAAAACGGATACCAAATGTGCATAACAGATGCTTAAAATACAGGATAAGTTTTTTGTTGTTGTGGTTTTCTGTTCTTCTGACGGATCAGAGGAACTGAAAACGAGACTGGGATGTGAACATGGCCTAAATATCTGCACAGCAGCACTCGCTGAGAGCAGTAACACAACCTCAAATAAGTAAATGCTTTGCAGTGCAGAGAAAACCAGTAAAGGAGCAGCAGCGCTACTGTTCACTCATCTGCATGCATGGTGTGCCTTTAAAAAGACTATGGAAATCTTTTTATATGATTGTATTTTACTCATTTTGGGTTAAAATCATTTTTCCTATTGCTCTTTATAAAAAATATGTTGTTCTACAGTCTTCACTTTCAGTGTATCTGCATTTATTTCTGCGTTACACTGGATCCATCAGGGAGTTGCTGTGATAGCCCTACCTGTAGCCCTCATCTCTGAACTCCTGGCAGCTCATAAACACTCAATATTGTTTAAGGGGTTTTCCAGGAGATTTATACAAATTACCTATCCTCTGGATAAGTCATCAGTATCTGATCGGGGGGGGGGGGGGGGGGCCTTCTCCAGCTTTTCCTAGGCTAAGTGACATCAAATTAATTGGTCACATGACCTAGGCACAGTTCAGTCCCATAGAAGTGAATGGGGCTGAACGCAATACCAAGCTGCGAGAAGTGCTTGGTGAGCTGCGAGAAGGCCGCGCCACTCACAGGAGCACCGTTGCTTTCTCAAACACCTGATCGGCAGGAAACTCAACCAATCAGATACTGATGACCTATCCTGAGGATAGGTCATCAGTATCAAAATCCAGGAAAAACTGGAAAATTTGACCGATTCTACTCCACTTTCCAAGTTTTGCCAATGTCTGCACTGAAAAACAGCCTCTGGCACAGTTGCTAACACCCCCAGGAACACCCCGAAACACCAGGTGAAGACCACAGACTGACCACTTTGGGTAAATTTGTGCAAACTCTGACGCTTTCCACCGCCTTGTGGTCACTTCTGGCTTCTCCAGGCCCAGTTCCTGGGACGGTTTACAGCTATGCTATGGCAGATCAATATATCTGCTTTCGGCCAATGTTTATCACAATCTTTGATGACACAAAATGTTGGCAAAATTGATCTAATTGGCTTTACTGTAACAAGTAGTTGGGCTCCAGCTCAGACTCCCTCCCACGTCTGTATAATCCTGGACTCTGACTCCTCTATCAGTATAAACATTACAATGTTAATCGTTGTGTCCACCGTTTGTCCTAATACCATGGTCAGACCACAGACCGCCACCCTAAAAAGAACCTGTCATTTTCAGAGATGCTGACTGGCTCTACCATGAGACTCCACATAATCAGGTCCGTTTTCTTTTCAGCTCCTCTGTTTAGTGGATACAATTACAAGTTGACACAATCCTAATTGAAATCTGTCAAAAATGTACACATTAAAGGGGTTGTGCCACCACGAAATGCTATTTTTATATAATTTCGCATGCAATGCTAGGTACTTTTGTCATTTACTTTCTGTTACAAAAATTCTCTTTTCCCTTTACTTCATTATAATGGCGCCCCCTGGTGTTTTATCCATATACTAATATGCACATATGCCTTCTGTGGTGGGAGCACACACTCAGCTCCATCCTTTAACTGCCACCAGCTCTATTAGAAGCTATGACAGTTACAGGGAGACAGGTACAGCAGAAAGGACACTCTTGTTCAGCTCTGATAGAGAGAGAGCTGCATCAGAAAGGACATTCCCCCCTGAGCTGTGATAGGAAGAGAACTGCATCAGAAAGGACAAGAATAACTGAGTTTAAGTGGTTGACTATCAACATCTCTAATTACTACAGATGACCAGCCTGGATAGGCACTTCTGCTCCCTCCATTTTGAAGGTGGACAATCCCCAGAGTACAGATGTAGCCAATGATATCTTGATTTCAGGCACACCAGGATGGTGACTTTAATGTGTCCCGCTATGCTCCACTTCCTGCTTCAGCCCAGACACAGCAGGAAATGGGTGGGGATGTCGCTCAGCCAATCACTGGCTGTAGCAATGATTCGCCTCTGCCATTGATTGGCCAAGAGGAGTTCCAAGCCATTTCCTGCTGTCCAGATGTCAGCAGCCACAATTCTGGCGCATTTTGATTTGTACGTCTTCCCCAGATTTCACATCCTTTTCTGCTATATGTGTTGTCAAAAGTGACAGATGCCTTGACAGAATTTCTGAACAGATTCCTAAAGGCGGATGTGAACATGGCTTAAGACTGGCCAAACACATTAGGCTGACCAGACACACTTGTTAGGTTAGGTCGACAGCAGAACCCCGGAGAAACACGCAATGCTCGTCTCAGCAGAGTATGCATGTGCCTCGAACAGGGAAAGAAGAGAAAGCCAGCAGCAGTCGGCAAGAGGAGTATAAGCTTGTCTATTTTTTTTTTTTTTTTAACCATTTGCAGGCCACAGGATATCTTTTTAATGGGGGAGAATGTCCCTTTAATGACAATAATCATAATAAAATATTAGGAACTATCCCATGGCCTAAAACAACATGAATGGGTAATGGACAAAATCTTTTAATATCTAAAAAAAAAATTAAAAAAAATACTAATAAGTTAATATTATCCTTTATTCACATATGGCCATCTGTTTTGGGCAGGGAAAGGGGATCTACAAAAAATGGCAAGAGTTTCATTTTAAAAGGTCAAATTTGGATCTCTCGTCATGAACCAAATAAGACAGATCCATTACAGGTATACCAAGAGTGGTCAGTACTACTCACCTGGGGTTTTATACCTGAATTTACCCTATTATCACAGACCCTATTTAGACCTTAATAGGGCTGGTTTTATTCTAATTGCTAAAGCTGAGAACTGAATTAGGGGTAATGCGCACGACCATAACGGTTTTGCGGTCCGCAAATCACGAATACACAAAACACGGATCTCAGCGATCATGCCACCATTCAGAGTGCATGCCACCATTTATGTTTTAACTTATGTAGAAATGTCCTATCCTTGTCAACAATAGGACATGGTCTATCTTTTTTGCAGGGCCACGGAACGGACATGCGGATGCGCACAGCGCACGGTGTGCTGTCCGCATCTTTTGCGGCCCCACTGAAACGAACCAAACATACAGTCGTGTCCATGAGCCCTTAGGCTACCTGTGTGGATTACACACAGTTTTTCTGCTTGGATTCTAGTTTGGAAAAACTGCACCATAAGGCCACATGTACATGACTGTCTTGCAGTCAGCAAATTGCGGACAGGTAAAACACAGATGGCGGCTCTGTAAATTCCGCATTTTGCGTAACGGAACATCTGGCCCTCAATAGAGCCGTTCTTTCCTTGTTCGTGATACAGACAAGAATAGGACATGTTCTAATTTTGTTGCGGGGTCACTGAATGGATGGAGTGCTGTCCGCATCTTTTGCGGCCCCACTGAAGTGAATGGGTGTGCATCAGACCCGCAAAAAATGCGGCTCGAATGCAGACCCAAACCACGGTCGTTTGCATGAGGCCTAATACAGTAGCAGCAAAGCGTATGAGATTAGACAAATCGCATGCACACTTTGCTTTTCATTCCGTGTGGAAATTGATCTGTTTTGTGGATCTTCAAATCCACGGCATGTCACTTGTTTGTGTAGCTCTTTTGTACGGATTTCACCCCTAAGGCTGGGTTCACACGTGACTAATTAGTTGCGGATCTGCAGCATTTCTGCTTCTAGTCTGCAGCAGAAAAAAACGCACCAAAGGGTGCCTTCACACACTGCAGATTTTGTTGCAGAAAAGTGGTGGATTAGACGCATTGTCATTCTTTGCTTTGGAAAGGGTCAAATTCGCAATGAAATCTGCAGTATAAATTGACATGCTGCAGATTTTAAATCCGCCCCACAGGTCCGTTTCTGTCAACTGCTGAAAGCTCATTCACTTTGCTGATACTGTACAACGCTGCAGATTTGCTTCATGAAAATCCGCAACAGCAAATCTGCAAATATTCAGATACGTGTGGACCCAGCCATGTAATCCAAGGGTGAGATCTGCAACAAAACCGCATCAAATCTGCAACAACAACCGCAAATAACATCATTTTTAGTGAGGAAGCGCACAAAAATCTTCACCGAAATTCTGTAAGACAGCTCGCACCCGTGTGCAGGTAGCCTAAAAGGACACAACAGCAAAATGTACAGTATACGTTGTATTGCCAAGTCTGGATTCAAAAACACCATGTAATAATCCCTCAGCCATGTACTACCCTCTCAATACCTGTACTAAGCACATCATAGGTATACATCTTGCCCGGAGTGCTCCTATAAGTTCCACCCAGGTACTGGAGGTGTGTAGGTTGCCCTTTAAAACAATAGATATGATGGACATGCACTGAATCCAATGAGGGGCATTTACTAAAAACACTATTGTGGTGGAAAAAGTCACAAATTATGAAGCACGCCACGGACTGTTTGATCTTCCCTCAACTTTTCCAAAGGGGTCTTCGCAGGAGGTGTGGGGTTTCACGTCCTCTGGATTTACTATATTTTACGCCAAAAATTCTACACCTGCCCTTAGCGCACAAGGATCAAGACTGACGTATGGGAAAGCAAATGTTGATAAATGTCTCTCATTGCTCCGTTCAATGTCTATGGGACTGACGGAGACAGCCAACCGTTGTCAACCCTATAGATGGAGTAGCAGACTGCATGTGTGAACAATGCTCCATTCAAGCTCCACGGCTCTGTGATGGTCGTGGCAGTGGATAGGTGATACAGATGGAGCAGACGGTGATATCATGTAACACAAGCCATTAGAAAAGTCAAGGAAAAGTTTTTTGTAATTTTTCATTTAACTCGTTAAGTGTCAAGATAAGAACTGTGACATCGATAGCTGTTTTTTTTACAGTATAAGATAAACCTTTATTGTCTGCCGTTATGTATCTGAATATTATTTTCTTTCAGAAGCTTTTGAAATATTTTTTTCTTTACCTTGCTGCAGTTTTTCGATCCCGAGCACATGCCACTATTCATGTTTTCTTTGTCAGATGTCCCTAGGAGAAGATGAAAGACTGGTTACAGAGATTAGGTTAAAAAGGAGGAGAATATAACTATGTGAGGCTTGGAAGGTAGAAAACAGTGGGGAAATCTGCAGTCGTCCTATGGCGATCAGTCCTGGTTCATCTTGTAATTTTAATTTTTTAATTTTTTTTGCCTTTTTCGATGCAACTCTTCCATAAAAGTCAACATCAGGTGAAATTAATCCAACGCTGCGATTTGGGGTGTCCCGGCCAGGTCATGTACAGATGCAGACTTCCCGCAATGGCTGACTGTCACATAAACTCACTCCTCCCCTTCACGGTCAGGCCGGCCCAGCTTTAATGGTGGCCCTGGGGTCTGCTAAGCTTTAAAGGGGTATTCCGGTTACCATAAATATGACTTATGTTTTAGACTAATTCATCATCAATAATTACCTAATATAGTTTACATTTCACATATTTACCGTTCAGTAGTTATAAAAGTAGTTTTCTTCCTCTGCCACCCACTGTGTTTCCTCATAAATTACCATGGCATTGACCTGTAGTTCTGAGCCTTTGTAAGGTCGAGCATGCTCAGTGTGCTGCTCTCAATTTTCGAAATGTTTTGTGAAACAAAGGGAGTGTTAGTGCGCTGGTGATTACTGAGTAGAGGGGCGTGACTTTACTGTATATCAGGCAGCCAATCAGTAAACATCAACACTCATGAACAAGTACAAACTCACAGCAGGAAAGCTAGGGATTGTGGGGATTGTAGTCTTTGAAGTTTTGTGAGGGAAGATTGAGCACCATGATACTCTCAGTGTGCTGCAGGCTCACACAGGAGCTAGACAAATGGATTGCAAGGTAAATTGAAGCTTGCAGCCTTAATGCAGTTTTTCAAAAATTAAGTTACTTTACAGGAATACCCCTTTAAGGCTGTTTCGCAAATATGACAATTGACATCTGTTTAGCTAACCCTGTCTACAGCTCTCATCTGGTCTGCATAAATAAGGGATCTTCCAAGAAATAAGGGAGGAAATTACAAAACAAAAAGAGAAAAACGTGAGTCGAACATCCACATGCTAGGCACTGATCTATTGCTTCTCATCATAATTTATATCATTTCTCAGCCCACATGACTCCAAAGTATAGAAGGAGAAGAGGTTTAAATGTATAAATGACAGGTTTTACTAAATCTTCTGCCACAAAAATATATGTCAATCTGCTCAGCTCGTCCTGCTCTATAACATGCCGCCTGCAGATAACACTGCATTTTTACGGTGACAGGTTCTCTTTCATTCCTTGGATATAATGGAGGCCATTTTGGCACCAAAAATGACATAAATTAAAGCAGGCCCAGCATGCATGTGGAACCTACACTCCCTGAATTGTATGGTAGCCGTCATGGCACATAACAGGTAGAATTTAGTGTTAGGAACCCGTCTTACAGAGATCGCCTTGACGTGCGGCAGACAGGCTCAAATCATTTTGTACAAAATGATTTGCCAAGCATCTCTATAAGTATAGCACTAGCAATTATGCATTTTTGCACTTTATTTGGTTTGCAGAGAGCTGATACATTGCATGTTTTGTTTTACAGTGTTGTTCTCAGCCATAGCAACGTGCCCCTGCGCATTGGGATGTGCTGACTGACCCCCTTTTTCTTTGCAGGTTCTCTTTTAAGTTACAGAAGTTTCTACAACATTAAAACTGCAGGTGACAGGTTCTTTAATTTCCCTCCTAATATTTGTGGCACATCTGTGCCTGTCCGTGCGCCAAAACCGGAATCTACACCAGTGATGGCACAGATCAGAGATGAGCAAACCTGTCAAGATTAGGTTCATTTCAAGTTCGCCAAATTTTTTGAAAGAGAGAGAGACTAGTATACAAATGTGATGTATGTGCGTTGTCTAAGTGGTACCCTTTTTCATAATAGAAATAGTACCCACTCAGAGGTTCCCTTTAAGGCTTTGCCACTAGAAAAGCTGTTCTCAACTGCTTTAAACTTCATTCACACTTCAGTGTTTTGGTCAATGATTTCCATTACTGATTGTGAGCCAAAAACTGGAGTGGAGCCTCCACAGACAAAGTATAATGGAAAGATCTCACCAGTTCTGTGTTTAGAGCCGCACCTGATTTTGGCTCAAAATCACTGATGGAAATCAATGACTAAAACACTGACTTGTGAATAGGGCAATACTCTGATAAAGGGCTTTTGTGTCCAGAAAGAGCTAGTTGCAGATGTGAGGCTGGCTTAGCTATTTTCCTAGCTTTGCTACATAATACTGTTTAAAAGGCTGGAAAAC
Source organism: Bufo gargarizans (assembly GCF_014858855.1). Taxonomy (NCBI): domain Eukaryota; kingdom Metazoa; phylum Chordata; class Amphibia; order Anura; family Bufonidae; genus Bufo; species Bufo gargarizans. Next base: position 35,585,817 of record NC_058087.1, read on the forward strand.
ATCTCTCTCTCTAATTCACCTGAAACGAACCACCAAAAATTCTGTGTCGTGTGGATCTGAGCTTTTTAAAAAATTAAGTCCGAATCACGAACTGGTAGAACCAGTTCCCTTATCCATAGCACAGATTATAACAAATGTGCTGGGATGACTATATCGGGCCTTGCCTGCTCTACCCTCCCCTCTCACTCAACTCCCCCGTCCTGGCCACATTTTGGAAACGTGATAAGCGGGGCTCTAAACCCTCAAAAAGTAAGCAAATCTTACAAACGGATAGCATGCACCAAACTTTGTGGCATTTTGATGCCAGTTTTCTGATGTACAGCGGATGATAAATGTCCCCCTCAGTTCTTACTTTTGTGCTCCTGTGCTGGCTACGTACCTTAGACCTTTCCCTACTATAGTTACTCTTCACAGTAGTCTACTGATTAATCTGTGATCATTTTGCACAGGTTTTGTAGCACTTTAAATAAAGAGACCCTGACTTGTGCTGGACTATTGAGCGGACATGAAATCTCCTTGCGGTAACTCAGAGGATCTCCAGAGAGCTCGGCTTCTTTTTTTAATGTCTCTCAACTCACTTCTGTCTAATATGGCAAAAATCACAGCAACTGTCATCTATACCTACTAACAGTAAGTTTAGGCACTTAAAGACACAGACACAGACACCACAAATAATGTGCAACCCTTTAACAAGCGCTATTAGGGGTAGCTATGCTCAAGGGCACACTTCGCTTTTGTGCAGCACAGTGCTTCCCAGTCTGCAAATAACCTTGAGAAATCTCACATCTCGTTAAGGCCTCATGCACACAATCGTAATTATTTCCGTATCTGTCCCGCAATTTTTGCAGACTAGATGCGGAACAATTCATTACATTTTTAAAGGGAATATGTCACCAAAAGTTTTTCCTGATAAAAACCAGATAGTGATCCTTTTTTTCTCATCTGTTTATATTTTCTGATTACAGATTTATTCTATTTTCTGAACAGGACTATGGGGGCGGCCATCTTGCCTGAGCTGTTGTTAACAGCATTTAGCGATATGCTTTACAGCAACCACTGTAGGTCTTTGACACAATGGACTGAAGGGGACCTCATTGATTTCTATGGGACAGTTTTCTAGGCATGCTCTGTGCCCTGTACAGAGGTCAGGAGGGAGTAGATAAGCTGTGATATCACCTATTGTGAATGGTGGATACTATGTTATATATATATATATATATATATGAGACATTTGTTATTGTAATCCTGTCTGTGATAAGTAGATAACTGCAGTAAAGTGATCTGTACAGACCAACAAGTGACGCCTATTATTAGGCTTATTGGCCAGTGCAAAAAACTGCAGGATTTTATTATTTAAATGTAAGAATAATATCACCAAAATTCTTAATTTTTTTTTTTTTTACCCTTTCCAGACCACGCACCGTAAATTTACATTGTCGTCCGGACAATTAAAAATGGTGCCGGCTCGCGAGCGAAGCAGGTGCCAGAGCCGCTGGGTGCCTGCTGTTTTAAACATTTAACCTTTCAGATGCCATGATCAACCGTGACAACGGCATCTGGATGCACTAAATCCCAGAAGTGCGCTCTTCCAGGTGTGCTCCGGTTCCCCTCAGTGGAGATCGGGGGAGCCAGATGCATTGTGCACCAATTTCTGTCCTCCTGAATGTACAAAAGCTGCCACACATTAGTTCCTATGGAGCCCCTGCCTGTGGCCCTATGGAGCCCATTACTACTAGATGCTCTGCTCTCTCTGCAACTGCCGCATTCTCTCCACATTGATTGACAGGTCCTGGTGTGATCATATTTTCACTGCCTGGCCCAGTTAAAGTGCAGAGGGTGCGGCAGTGGCAGAGACAGCAGAGCCTCTAGGTGTAATAGCAATGACCCGTTGCTCTTAGAGGCTCATCTGCATCTATGAAAACTTCATTTTTCTTAGCAATACAGGCATGGGACCAACAGAGATGTCTTCAGCTGCCATGCCCACATGCAACATGTCAGCCAGTTTCATAGGTACAAATCTGCTGACAAATGCCCTTATAGTATACACAGTAGGTACCAACAGAATATAGAGGACATATTGAATAAAACAATATCCACTTACTGTCATTAGAGCCGGTCTCAAGAACGCCGTATGGAGGAGCCAAAAAGCCTGCCATGTACTGTCGAAATTTCTAAGAAGACATAATAGAACAATAAAACATGAAACAAACGTAACGGCCATACAATCAGAATGCAGGCACCAACACAACGCTTTAGCCGTCTGTGCAAGAATAAGTGACTAGATACAGTATTGGCTTTCTTTTTTTGCTTTTCTAACAGAACTATAAAGGTAATACCTTCTGTGCCATTGTGTGGAGTAACATTATAGTCATTTGATTCCATATAGCCGAGAGAATCCGTCCCCAGACATAACATCAGCCTGTATGGAATATGAGTTCCAGCAAAGGGAGGTGTGAGATAAACAGCAGTGATATTTATGGACCATCTAATCCCTCCAAATGGGATAATGTGACTGCTCCGTCCATGAGTAGTACAAGCATTAGCTGTACCAGGATTGTCCTGCCATCTCCAAGACACGCTGTCACTTTCACTGATTGCTATAATCCAATGAGGGTTGTAAGCAATCTATAAACAGAGCCTTGATCTACGAGAAGGCGCTGAATGCCTTTATTATTACGGGTTTACTGCATATTTAGCCCTAAATGTCCCCACATACAGCACAGTGAGATATACAATGAATGGGGCTGTCTGGTTTATCCAAATATCTTATTATGTAAATCAAAGGTGTATTTCCACGTAAAACACTTATTCATTCCCCAGATTAGGGGGTTAAAAGTTTCTGATCGATGGGGGTTGGGCCACTAAGGCACCCTGCCGATCACAAGAATGGGGGGCCCCGTGTGCACCTATTTGAATGCAGCTGTGATCAAGCATGTCCGCTGATCAATGGGTGACTGACTGCCAGGGACCCTGCAAATCACGAAAATGGGGAGGTCCCATGTCCCCTATTTAATTGGAGCGATAGTTGCGCATGCCTAATGCAGCTCTATTAAAGTCTATAGGACTGCTGGAAATAAACGAGTTCAGAGCACTTGTGAAGCAGCTACAGTACAGAGGGACTGAAGATTTGGGGAGTTCCGCCAGCGATTATAGCAGATTTTTGGGGGTTTCGGCAATAGCACGTTCTGTGACCTATTTCTATTGGCTGTCCGTAGTGACCTGAGGATCACTGTGCAGAGACCTGGCTGTGGGGAAACTGACTAAGCATACGTGACCAGCAGCACTCAGCTCACAGATGGATGTGCACATTGCTATACAATTTGAACACCATGTGGCGCCATACTATCTTCACCGGATACATTTTATTTTTTATTTTTTTTAACAGCATGTAAATGACAAACCTTATTCATATTGTATGATCTATACGGTTTATGTCTTGCCACTTAGCCCTTTTTCTGCAGCGATTCAGCTTTGAGTAATCTGTCACAAATTGGTTGCTAGGCATGCAGCACCTGACAATGCCACTGTACTGTGGTTGTTAGGAAATGTGTAACTAGTAACCAGACCATCAGATGTGACGAAGCTCCTCACCTTAAAGTGTAACAGAGTTCAAAGATGAAAAAAAAAGTTTGCATAATGGTTGTGCTTTATTTGTACAATCATAACTGTGAAGGAACAGTTATGTTTAGGCTTCCCTAAAGTCTCTTTCCGCCATAATATTCCCTGCTTCATCTGCACAGCTAGATACATTTCTCTCACAAGCTATGGGTGTCTCACTTCTGTCAGTACTGTATGCAGTGACCTCACTTCCCACTATGTTTATTTTCATCTAGGGAGCTCAAAAAGCTGATAAGGAGAGATAAAGCTAACTTACAGAAAAGCAGGAGGCTCCTGTGATAGCAGGCAGTGAACTGAAACTTGGGTGGAAGTGAGACCCCTAATGGCAATTACTTTACAGCTTTTTTCAGGTGGATGCAGGCATATTTTTTTTATAATTAAGTGAATTAGAAATTTGCCAATTACAACATTCTCTATTAAATGAAATAGTGTGAAAGCACAGTGACTCTTAAAAAAAAATTATGTCAGAATCCCACTTCCATTTTTTTGAACCTCCATCCACAAAATCTCCCAGAACCACCCACTGAAGGAAACACTTGTATAAGCCTTGCCTCTCTGAGATCTCCAAAAAAATCTCAAAAAAAATGTGAAAGTCAGATATTATATTGTTCTTAATTTTAATTAATATTTCCATTACAAAAAAAATAAAAAATAAACATCTTTTTCAGTGGATTCAATTTAGCAATAAAATGTTACCAACATCAGTCCTTATGATCCAAGAGATCTCAAAGTTTGTAAATTCAGTGCAACATCTTGATATCAGCGCTACACTGAGCCAGAGTATGCAACGACCCCTCAATAGGGTTCCCCAATCTCTTAAAGGGAGTCTTTCACCTAAAATGACCATTTTAGAACACTAACCCCATGATCTGCTACTTATCGTATAGCAGTCCGTCGCTTATTTTCTCTAAAAAACACTTTTATTCAATATGTTAATTAGGTTCTGAAGGTGCCCAGGCCCCTCGTCGCTTTTCATATGAAACCCCTCCCCTTTCACCCCTCTGGCCCGCCCTAAGTTCTTCAGAAATCCAGCATCAGCGCCGTTCACAAGATTCGCCGCACCTGCGCACTTCATTCCCCATTATGGGCAGAGGCACAAGGCCGGCTAGATGTACTGGCTGGAACATGCGCATTAAACGCTCTTGTGCCTCTGCCCATAATGGGGAATGACGTGCTCAAGCGCGGCGAACCTTGTGAACGGCATGGTGCTGGATTTCTGAAGAACCTAGGACTTCCAAAGGTGTGAAAGGGGAGGGGTTTCATATGGAGACAGAACTGATGCATTCTGAGCGGATCCTTTTCCATTCAGAATGCATTAGAATGCAAACTGATCCGTTTTGGACCGCTTGCGAGAGCCCTGAACGGATCTCACAAACGGAAAGCCAAAACGCCAGTGTGAAAGTACTCTAATTTAGAAGACTATGGGGATGCAGCTAAAATAACATAAATTAATCTGTTAAGAGAAAGTACCAAATATAATATATAGACAAAAAGTGTTCAGCTTGTCCTTTATACCGGAGATTAGGCTTCATGATATTTCATCCGATCCTCGGCAAGGTAGACACATGGGTAAAAATAGCAAGTGTTATGTAAGGCTGCCTCTCAGGATTCAAAGAAAATCTGCAGAACAAATCAATGTTTTAACCGAATGTACAATCTCTTATGAGCTCCGTGAGCAATCCTGACTATAGAAATACAGAATATGAGGCGCTGATAAGGAGCGCTCAGCCCACGTATCGTGCCCTTTTGTGCAGACGATAATAGCCGGGGTCCCACTTGATTGATGGCCTTTTTATAGTCGTGATAACCTGACGTCTATTACATTCCATTACTGTTTTCACCTCTTTTATGTCTGCAGCTTTTTCATAAATCCATCAGCTTTTCTACAGAAACATTTCTTGACTTTTACCATAATCTTGCTACCTCTGTTTCTGAAGAACATCTCATATTCCTACCTTGAATCCAATGACATTCAAAGGAGAACCTATTAGCCCTTCAATCCTATTTGCCTTCCTATGGGTTTATTTCATATAGTTTTGCAGACACCTGTCATTATGTAGGATGGGTTTATCAGAAGACCAACTTCCCGGCTACAATCCCTTATCATATATTGTGTTTGAGATGATTATAGCGCTGCACTAATGGTTTATGATTTATTTTGCCTTTCTGATTGTGACAACCACTCACCTATTCATGTGACTGAACAGAAGGTTGTCACAACTCTCCCTCTGTAACTTATATACAGTATATGTTGCTCAAAATCAAGGGGGAGGGGGCGTCATCAAATATGGTCCAGGATATAATGTTAGCCAGTGGGGGAACCATGTTGTCCATACAATTTTATCCAAACCATGAAACTGCAGCATTCAAAAAGTATGGACAAAAAGGTTTCTGTTCATTCTTCACATATGGCTATGCATAAGGCTTCGCTTACACCGGTGCTATGGCTTCCACTCATGATGGAGTCACGAGAGCTTCAAATGGATTCTATGAATTTTGATGGATCCATCGATTTTTAATGTGGTCCATCAGGTTTCTGCTATTTTTGATGGCAGGATTAGCACTACAATATGCTAATCTGGTCTTGTACTTCAGAATTCTGACTTCAAAAGTTTCCAAATTGAGCTATGTGACTTTTTGGGCTTACTTGCGAAACATTTTGATTTTTTATATCTTGAATTTTTGAAAAGTGGTTGTGAAAATGGATCTGCTTAGCATGCCGAGCTAATTTAAGCCAGTTTTATTAATTGCTACTTTTCAACAAATTGTTGAAATTGACACAATCTTACCCCAGGAAAGAGGTGCCATAAAAAGTGGACTAACATCACAAGACAGATGTTTTAGACAATGTTAATCCAAGACACTTACTAATGTATTGTGATTGTCCACATTGCTGGCTTGATTAATTTTTCCATCAAATTACACACAGCTCGTATCCAGAGGTTATGCAATCCAGCAGTGGTGGTGCTTGCACACTATTGGGAAACGCGCCAGACTGTCTGGTGGCCGGGACCATGGGAGGCACGCGTGTGCAGCTAATCTCAATCTCAATGTAATTTGCTTCCCGGCGGCAGAGGTGACATTACGTACACACCTCTTCACCATGCAGCCAATCACTGGCCTTAGGGCTCTTTCACACTTGCGTTGTTCTTTTCCGGCATAGAGTTCCGTCGTCGGGGCTCTATGCCGGAAAAATCCTGATCAAGATTATCCTAATGCATTCTGAATGGAGAGAAATCCGTTCAGGATGCATCAGGATTAGAGATGAGCGAACTTCTGTTTTAAGTTCGGCGTCTAAAGTTCGGGGGCGGGTTAGCGGAGAATCCCGATCTGGAACCGGATATGGATTCCGACTTCCGTTGTGGTCCGTGGTAGCGGAATCAATAATCGGCCATTATTGATTCCGCTACCACGGACCACAACGGAAGTCGGAATCCATATCCGGTTCCAGATCGGGATTCTCCGCTAACCCGCCCCCGAACTTTAGACGCCGAACTTAAAACAGAAGTTCGCTCATCTCTAATCAGGATGTCTTCAGTTCCGGACCGGAACGTTTTTTGGCCGGAGAAAATACTACAGCATGCTGCGCTTTTTGCTCTGGCCAAAAATCCTGAACACTTGCCGCAAGGCCGGATCCGGAATTAATGCCCATTGAAAGGCATTAATCTGGATCCGACGTTTAGCTTTTTCTGAATGGTTACCATGGCTGCCAGGACGCTAAAGTCCTGTTTGCCATGGTAAAGTGTAGTGGGGAGCGGGGGAGCAGTATACTTACCGTCCGTGCAGCTCCCGGGGCGCTTCAGAGTGACGTCAGGGCGCCCCAAGCGCATGGATGACGTGATCGCATGGATCACGTCATCCATGCGCATGGGGCACTCTGACGTCATTCTGGAGCGCCCCGGGAGCCGCACGGACGGTAAGTATACTGCTCCCCCGCTCCCCACTACTACTATGGCAACCAGGACTTTAATAGCGTCCTGGCTGCCATAGTAACACTGAACGCATTTTGAAGACGGATCAGTCTTCAAATGCTTTCAGTTCACTTGCGGTGTTACGGATCCGGCGGGCACTTCCGGCAAAGGGAGTACACGACGGATCTGGACAACGCAAGTGTGAAAGAGCCCTATGCTGTGTATGACATGTGACTGCTGAGGCCAGTGAATAGCTGCAGTGCCAGGAAAATAACCATCGGGGTGAAGGACCAGTGTGCTGCGCTGGAAGTGGCAGAGGAGAAAAGTGGTCTAAATTTTTTATTTTATTACATTTACCGCTGTTGGGGAGCTTAGCACCTGGACTACCAAAGTACTGTATTGTGCCAGGGATTTCTACAGGCCACCATAAATTTGAATTGTAAGCTTCTGTCCTGATGTGTCCTTTTGCTTTATAGATGACTGATACATCGTGAGCACTAAACCCCTCTAATCTATGCATTAATTTCTTAGATAAGCTTTCAAACGCACTGGAACAGAACTTGTGAGATTAAAAAGCAGTGATAAATGGAAGAAATCATAATCCATAACGTAAAAGTCACTATATAACCGGATGTCAATCTGTGGGGCTGCCAATCTTGTCCCTTCCATAGGTCATCATTCTTACAACATATCGATTTGTATACAATTCAATATATACATCACTAGATCCATAACTATGTATTTTAAGTGCTGTCCAAAACATTTTAAGGGGAAAACTGGCATTGAGCTGGACATTATTTACAGCATCTTTATTTCAAGCACATCTAAGCCTGTGTCACAAAAAAGAAGCAAAACACTATGGGGCAGATATAGTAAGACTGCGCCATGTTTAGCTTGTGCCAAATTTATAATCTGGATTGTTAAAAGTGTCTAAGGGTACTTTCACACTTGCGTTGCTGGATTCCGGCAATCTGTATGCAAACGGAAACAGTCGTGTGTATGTGGCCTAAGTCTGTGATGTTATTTTAGAAAGTGGGGAAGGGAAGATGCGACACAATGCTGCAGAAAAATTCCTGTTTACGACACAATGCACCATAGAGCTTTACACATCAGAATGTTATGCCATTTTTGATACCACACTGGGGCTGGTACAGTTTTTGTCCAAAATATTGACCAAAATCTGTCTAAGCCAAAACAAGGATAGATTATACCAGTGAAGAAAGCACCAGCTTAACCACAAAGACATTTACTACCAGTCATCTGCAGCTGAACTGTGTACTGGGGACTATTCCAGGGACCACAACCTGTGAATCATACTGGTAACATCCATACCTCCTTTCTTACTGGCAAGTCCATATCTCCTTTCTTACTGGCAAGTCCATATCTCCTTTCTTACTGGCAAGCCCATACTTCTTTTTTGTAAAGTCCACATCTATTTTCTCCCTGGTATAGTCCATACCCCTCTCTTCACTGGTATAGTCCATACCCCTCTCTTCACTGGTATAGTCCATACCCCTCTCTTCACTGGTATAGTCCATACCCCTCTCTTCACTGGTATAGTCCATACCCCTCTCTTCACTGGTATAGTCCATACCCCTCTCTTCACTGGTATAGTCCATACCCATTTTCACACTGATAAAGTCCATACCTCTTTTTAACGGTAAAGAGTGGAATTCGGGGGACTGCTTAGACTCAATAGTGGTTCCAATTATCCACTGTCCCACCTAACTTCCAAATGTCTCCAATGCAACCACTACTCCATGTCTCCACTTCTGAGACACAACCTAAATTCTGACTACATTTGCCATGGACCACCATCCAGGTAGGCTTGTGAGCTTTTAATTAACACTGAACATTACAAACAGTGACAACATTTGTTCTTTCCTTTCAATTATGGTCTTCAACTCCAGTATCTCAATCATTCAAAGTACATTTACCTTGGCTTTCCAGTTCCAAAGTATTGTATGGTCAGGACAGCTCCCCCATACAGGGTCTACTGGGGAATGTTACACCAACAGAGGTGGACATCCTGCAACTAGGGCATGCCTCTATTCACTGAAGCCAAAAACCTTGTCCATATGATGAGTGAAATTCTCTGGACATTTCTTATGCTTAAATAAATACGTATTTCAGGTATTCATCAATTCACACCATTTCTTTCAGTTATCTACTTAAACGGGTCTCACATGAACTCCAAACAGATTTCTCAGCATGGACAATTGAGTTCATTTCAAGTCCCAAGATGATTTGATTGTATACGTAAATATGAGAATATTTCCATTTAGGTTAGGGATAAATGTGTTATACTAAAATCTTGATGAATTCCACTATTCAATCACAGGATCCGGCTTCTCAACAACGATTCATTTAGCAACCCCTCATAATAATTTCAGTCATTTGGCATGTATAATGAGTTTGCACACATTTACATACTAAAGGTCGGCGCCCCTGATCATGAAATCTGCTGTTTTTGATCACGCTCGTCTCTTTAGATATTGTATTTCCATAATGAGCTATTTTGGAATAACAAGAATAATTGAGTATTGATGCATGTTTAAGGTTATTGGTGCATGCGTCAGTAGCTCTAAATTATTGTGTAATGTTAGTTGTTTTTTTTTCCGTTGCAGTCTTTTCATCATCAGATGTATGTGGCCTTCATAAAATAAAGTCATATAAATTGTGAGTACAAGCAATCAATGTGAAGGTGGCACCTTGTGGCTCTAATTTATAAAATAAAGCACGTGGTATTTTAATACTTATTTAGTGTGAAACAATTTTTGCTTTTATATTATTCTGTATAATGTGTTATGTTGTAAATAATTGTATTACTGTTATTTGTTGTTTGTTATTGTGTCATGTGCTGTGGCTGCAACTACACTGCAATCTCCCTATTTTAGCTGATGAATAAAGTTAAATGTTATCTTTATTATGCATTTTATTAAGCAATTATACCAAATACAAAACCAAAACAAACAGTAGTCATCATCAGATAACAGTTCATATTCGGTCAACCAGAGGTCTAAATAAGAAATATGTAAGCATCAACATTTCCTGGTCAAGATACCCTTCAGTCCCTCTACATCTAAGGCCTCATGCACACAACCCTTGTTCTGGTCCGCATCCGAGCCGCAGTTTTTGGGGCTCGGGTTCGGACCCATTCACTTCAAAGGGGCCGCAAAAGATGTGGACAGCACTCCGTGTGCTGTCCGCATCCGTTGATCTGTTCAGTGGCCCCCCAAAAATAATATAACATGTCCTATTCTTGTCCGTTTTGCAGACAAGAATAGGCATTTCTACAATGGGCCGCCTGTTCCGTTCCGCAAATTACGGAAGGCACATAGATCGGTCGTGTGCATGAGGCCTAAGTGTTACTCCCTAAAGTTTCCCCTTTGGTACGTCTTCCCTGGTCCTCCCAAATCTTCAGTGGACCTAGGATCTCCTTTAGTTCCTCCCTTGCATACCATTGTGTAAACTGGAATAGTCTTATAAGATAAGTAGTCTCATCCTTCGCCCAATGTCAAGCTATAAATGGCCTCTACCTGTCAAAGAACGTCTTAGAATAAGTTTACTTGTGCCTTTCCACCTCAATCCTCTTCAAACTCAGCAATTTTCTAAGTAAGGCCTGTTTTATACTTACATTTTGGCTTCCGGTTTTGAGATCCGGCAGAGGATCTCAAAGCCAGACCAAAAAGGTTCAGTTTGATGTTAATACATCCGAATGCATCCGTTCCATTAGAATGCAGTTGTGTTTTTTCTGATCCCAAAAAAAAGGGATCCGGCATCATTGACTTTCATTGATTTTGCTGCTGGATCTGGTTTGTTCCATTTTGCAGACCGGACACAAAACCACAACCAAATGGAACAAATGCATCCTGATCAGTTTTGTCCCCATTGACAATGAATGGGGACAAAATAGAACCGTTTTGGCCCGGTTTTGAGATCCTCTGCTGGATCTCAAAACCGAAATGCCACTATGCAAGTGTGAAACACCCTTTAGTCAAGTTATATGTTATCTTATTGTGTATAAGAAATACATGGTAAAAATGGTAAACACATGGATAAAAAAAATATGTGATTCTTTATATTCTGCATACTCACTAAAATCTGAAATGCACTAGTGTGACGTGTAAATGTATCTGCAACTTTCTGCTCCAAAACTCTTCTCCAGTGAATGCCCATCCAAAATTGGGCTTATTACTTTGTATAGCTAAATTTGAAGTCTGATTTCCATACTGACATCCAATGTTTTTTAATATAGTAACGAAAGCTAAATTAATTGGAATGTTATACTGATTAGGTGATGGGAGATGAGCGCTGCACAGGATATGCCACAATCCGTCTGATCAGTGGAGGTCCTGCACATTAGGCCTTGTTCACACGTCAGTTATTTGATCAGTTATTTCCATCAGTTTTTATGAGCCAAAACCAGGAGTGGAGGCCACACAGAGATAAGGTATAATGAAAAGATCTGCACCTGTTCTGTGTTTTTGACCCACACCTGGTTTTGGCTCACAATAACCGATAGAAATAACTGAAAACTGACGTGTGAACAAGGCCTTACATAAGTGTTGGTCAAATTTGCTGATTTTGGTGGGACTGGCTGATCTGATCTGGATTTTAACATGCCCTTAATTCTAATTTTTTTTTATTTTTTTTGCTTAAATCTTTTTTATTTCGATTTCGTACAATAAATACATCCATAGCAAAACATTATCCCAACAGTACATAAGAAAAATTATTAACAAACAGTAATTACTATTCATCTTTCATTTCTATTTTTTCTTTTTTTTTTTCCTTCCCTTCCCCTTTCTTTCCCTCACCCCATTCCCGACCACGGCAAGCATTGTAATTATTTTTCTTTTTTCCTCCATCAAGATCTTATATCTCTTTGCAGTTATTCCAGCTCCCTCCCCTGCTGCAACAAACTTGTCCAACATATCTGATGTTTCCCTTAATTCTAATTACCAAGGTAGATAAAAGGAATATGGTAGAGGCTTACGCTGCTCTCCCTGTGGTTAACACATACACACTTGGCCAGGTCAAGCATGCATATGTATAGGAGTGGGAGGAATGGCTTCAGGTAAATGAGCCTTCATGTGGATGGGGGGTTTAAGAGGAATTACTGCTAGCCAAATGAGCTGCCGTAAGTGTATACTAGTCACTCACTATTACAATGAATGAGAAATACCCAACCAAATGAGCATGCTCGATTACATCACCTATTCATGTTAGGCTACTTTCACACCAGCAAAAACGCTTCCGTCACAATAATACACCCGTCTGCATCCATTATGAACGGATCTGGTTGTATTACCTTTAACATAGCCAAGACGGATCTGTCATGAAGACCACTGAAAGTCAATGGGGGACGGATCAGTTTTCTATTGTGTCAGAGTTAGATCCGTCTTGCTTCGCACCACATCGCGGACATAAAAATGCTGCTTGCAGCGTTATTCTGTCTGCAATGGGGACGCAACCAAAAGGAACGGAATGCATTCTGGTGCATTCAGTTTTGTCCCATTGAATGGGGACAAAACAGAAGCATTTCCCCCCGCTATTGAGATCCTATGACCGATCTCAATAGCGGGAAGGGAAAGCGCAGATGTGAAAGTAGCCTCAATGGTGGATGATCTCACGTGTACATGTGGCTTGCTGCAGGGATCACAGCTTGGTAGATCCATTCTTAGGACCTATGTGGCTCCCCTCATTGATTAGACATTTCTCCTATGGTTAAGTCCTGACCACAATAAATCCTGGCCTCTGCCTGTGACGCCTTTATATCTGCAAAGCATAGAGGAGCTGCTTTCTACTAAAGTAGCAATGGCAGAAATATTCGTTTAAACCTAACTTTCCAAAAAACAGATAACTAATGTTGAATGGTCATTAGTTTTTGATTTTAGGGGAAATGCTGTTATTAAATATCCAGACATAGGGGGTTATCTACTAAATACCTCTGTATTAGGCGTATTTCTGGTCCAGATTGTGGCACAAAGGTGCTTTGCGTCACAATCTGTGTCTTTTTCCTGCTCATGCCAGGTCTTGAAAATCTACGTAAGAAAGGGAGCTGGCATAGATTTAGAAGGGCCGTTGGATCCAGCCAAGTTATGTAGAGGCAGGCACCTCTAAATAACTTGGTAGATTCACCGCCGATGCAGGTCTTTATAAAGACCAGTGTCTAAAACGCCGTTCTTAAAAAATGACCCCCCATAGAGTCCACATACAAGCAGTGCCAACAATTTCCTCAATAGTACCTGTTAATTCAGACTGACAAGAAAATCTTAAAACAGAAATCTTAGTATAAAATATCTAACATATAAAATAAGATGAGCCACCATTTAGTGCCCCAGTGGGTAGCAGTCAACCAGGTGATGCACTATTCAGCCATCCCCTACGACTAGTTGTGAACAGCATAGTTAGGGACACATATATATGTGCAAAATCCAATATCTAAGATACATGCGATTTGACAGATTAAAAGATTTATTCCAAAGTGATAAGTTCTTCCATCAATCAGCAAATTGCAAATCATGCTTATTTGCAGCACAGTAATGACTTGTGACAGCCTTTTGCTCCATCAGACCCGAGCACCAGCTCCAAATACTGCTAACCGCCATTGTGTGCCCAACAAGGGCTCACTTCAATCTATTTCAAGCACACTCGATAGACATGCAGATCAGACATGGCGTGGTGCACATTACTTTCTATATTTCTGGAAATATTTCTCATTAATGGAATATTTTAATAATAAGAAAATGTAGAATTTCTATCTAGGAAAAAAAGTTAATAGGAAATTAACATAAATAAAGTACTTGAAACAGATGAGGGTTGCACTGCATTACCTGTTATATAACATTACAGAAAGCACTTAAAGGGATTCTGTCACCAGTTTTTGACCCCCACATTCAAAAATATTGTTATGTGCATGGAGCCCTTGTGATTCCTAATGTGGTCTTATAAGCTAAATCTGAAGGCTCATTTAGTTTAAAAAACGTTTTATCTAACCTGTCATTCATCTCGGTAAGGTGCCCAGGGGGTTGCTCATGTCTTCAAGATGCCGCCCGCCGCCGCCGTTCGTGCCCAGCTCCTCCTTTGCTGTCATCAGCGATGTGCCCAGCTCCTCCTTTGCTGTCATCAGCGCCGCCTGAGAATACTTTGCAACGCCTCCGGCTCTCCCTCACTCCCCCCTCCTTCTTCTCTAAGATCCCGCACGTGCGCACAGGCCTGTGCCTGAGGCGCCCGTGCGGACTTCTCCGTTCAGCTTCATTGAGCAAAGTGCGCATGCGCCGGCACTTCGCTCAACCTCCCGATGACCTGAAGGCTGGCGCCAGCGTTCAGGTCATCGGGAGGTTGAGCGAAGTGATATGTCCCCCCATGTGTCACATCACTGATCTAGAAGGAAGCCAAGAGTCTTCAAGGAGGAGACTGATGTAATCAGCGTTTGTAGTGCAGATCTCAATGGGGATAGCCTCTTCCTGAATTTAGGAGGCTCTTCCTGCAAAAAGATCATCGGCACTTGCGCAGTGAAAATCTCAGCCGGGAGAGTCCAGAGATCAACTGCGCATTCGCTGATTTCAGAGGACATGAAGGGGAGTAAAGATAAAGGAAAGGAAGAGGTGACGCGGGACCCTCGATGCTCTGAGCACCTTATTTGCATTTGAATAAAAGTAACAATTATACTTCAACTGTACATACGATTGCAGCAATAGAGGGCTCATTTAACTCACCATGATTAACCCTATCAGGCAGTATGCCTGGTTTAATAGGGCTGATCAGGATGGCAGATGCTCTTTAGTCTTTTGACATATTTAAGAGTCTCAATTATGCCACCCCTTTCCCTTCTTTCCTCCAGGCTATGCAAACTGACTTGTTTTCAGATAACTTTTCATATGTCATAAAAACATATTCAAAGTTTTGATCGGTGGAGGTCGGAGTGCTGAGACCCCCACAAATCGCTAGAAAAAAGAAGAGAGAAGCACTCGCACATCACGCTCTCTCTCTCCTTGCTGCAGGAGATGGACAAGCTCATAGACTTCCTATTAAGCCCATCTCCTGCAGCGAGCAGAGAGAGCACACTATGCGAGCGCTTCTCTCTCTCCTTGTTCTGGGAATCAGTTGGGGTCCCACTCAGACCCCCACTAGTCAAAACTTTTGATATGTCTCTATGACATATCAAACGTTTTCTGAAAACTCAGACACTTTAAGTCACAATAAAACAGGCGCTTGGTAAGTTGTCTCCAGTAAAAATCACTTTTTTCATCTGTTTTTATAAACCTTTTCTTTAATGTTGTTATCAAAACTGTTCAGTTTTCCCTTCTAAATAAAACTTACTTTTTATTACAAAATCATAAAATGAAAATAGAGAATAAATAGTGTAGCCTGAAAGGAGATGCTAAAGTAGTAGCCGTGTAGTCATGATGCTTTTTGAAGTGCCCTAATGCGGCAAAGTGCATTGGAGGAAAGGGGTTAACGATAGGAGAGGGTGTAATAGTTCAGCCCGAGGTTCCAGAGGCTGGGGGTCGCCCTTGTCAGGGAGTGTGCTTAAACTTCAGCCACGATAGGGACTGCATTTCTACACAGCTGCTTAATAGGGCGAGTTGATTCATCCTTAGATTTAGAAGTTGTTGCAAAGACTCAATGAAGAGACCTCCCTAGGGAGACCTTACCTGGGCGGGGGGGGGGGGGGGGGGGGCTACTGCCAAAATGAGCAATACTACAACTAGGGCTGGGCGATATAAAAAATATTCCCACGATAACGATATTAAGAAATTTAAGACATTTTATTTGGGGTCATTTACTAAAGACTGGCGCTTCCCATATGGGTCTTAGTCCCTACACACTACAGCCATATTACCGCAGCCCCCAGAGTGCAGCGACTGTTCTCAGCCCCCAGAGTGCAGCGACTGTTCTCAGCCCCCAGAGTGCAGCGACTGTTCTCAGCCCCCAGAGTGCAGCGACTGTTCTCAGCCCCCAGAGTGCAGCGACTGTTCTCAGCCCCCAGAGTGCAGCGACTGTTCTCAGCCCCAGCCTCTCTGTGCAGCAGCCCCCCCCCCCCCCCGATCTTTTGGCTTCAGTAGCGCTCTGGCTGCCATGGTAACCGATCAGAGCCCCGAGATTTCACTGCTGGGGCTCCGATCAGAAGCTACCACTGCACCATCAATGAAGAGGGAAGGGGACCCTGTGGCCACTGTCACCAATGATTATAATACTGGAGGGGTTGGGCGCACTGCGCCACCAATGATTATAATTTATAATACTGGGGTATAGGGGGGGCGCACTACGCCACCAATGAATGTAATTAACCCAATAATAGAAATATAGACTGCGGGTGACGGCCATATCACACAGCCGGCACCCAGCCTCAATGACAGGGATCCCACCTAATCGCACCAATTAACCCATCAGGTGCTTCACTTGAGGGGTTAATTGCCTCGGTTCGCGGGATCGACGCTTCCTGTCATTTAGACCAGGTGCCGAGTATGTGATACGGTTGGCACCCGTGGTGTATATTTGTGTTGAGGGTAATTCTCATTGGTGGCGCAGAGGCCACAGACCCTTCCCTCCTCTTTACTATTACCTTTTCATTGATGGTGCAGCGGCAGCCGGATCACAGTGGGGAGGGACTCTCTCCTTTTTCACTGTGCCGGCTGTAATGTGCGCCGGACGTTTTAGAGGCATTCAGCACTGTGACGTGCGACTGCCCCTATGACGTCACTAAAATACAGCAGTAATTAAGAAATGGCGATATCGCCATTTCTTAATACCGCGGTATATCGTTAATACCAGTTTATTGCCCAACCCTAACTACAACACACAGGAATCACTTCCCTGCCACTGCGTTTTCAAATACTCCTATCGCTGGCCAGGGAGCGAGCAATCACACTTAAGAATATAACAGCACTGACCTCCAGGCTGTTACCTCTACCTACCTGACTACACCGCTACTACTTTAGCATCTCCTTTCAGGCTACACTATTTATTTTCTATTTTCATTTTATGGTTAATCTAAGGCTACTTTCACACTAGCGTTTAAGTTTTCAGTCTTGGCAATGTTAAAGATAATACAAACGGATCCGTTCATAACAGATGCAGATGGTTGTATGCCGGATCCAGCAAAAACGCTAGTGTGAAAGTAGCCTAAACAAAGTAAGGTTTTATCCTGGACACTTAGCAATCTACTGAATTTTCTAGGATTTAGCCAAGAGAGTACAACCTTAGCTCCACTGACCAACGGTATGTTGATTTTTCTGTTGGCAGGTAGATAAAAACTAAGTTGCTTCATGTGTTTTTCAGTAGGGTATAACAGATTTCCTTAGATGCTCTAGTGAGTGTTTCCCAACCAGTGTGCCTCCAGCTGTTGCAAAACTACAACTCCCAGCATGCCCGGACAGTCTTTGGTTGTGAGGGCATGCTGGGAGTTGTAGTTTTGCAACAGCTGGAGGCACACTGGTTGGGAAACACTGCTCTAGTGACCATCTATAAATTAATACGACAGGAGGATTTCCCACCAATAGCTTAGTCCTAACCACTTATAAAAATATATTTATTGATGATGAAATTAACTAAAAAATAAAAATAAAAAATCCACATGAAAAATTAACATAAAAACTGCAATATATTCACAGAAAATGCTAAATACTGGCACATATGCTGCTTGCTTCTAATGAATATCAATTCTTTCAATCTCCCATAACTATATTCATCTATAATTTCATGTGACCTAAAAGATCAGGCACATTTTGTGTTTGTGCATATTACATTTTTACACAGAGACCAACAGTATATTAGTGTGCAATTCAGTCACAGGAATAACAATAGCTGGATGAGCAGTAATCATCCTAGGGAGTAGGCTACAGCTGGAATGTGGTCATAGAGGAAACTCCAAATCAAACCTTTCCTGAAATGTCTGTTTTAGGAACGGCTTACGTTCCCCATGTAAAAACAATTCTAGATCATCTATTCTTATGGCTCTATGATGTGCCGTTTCTTTATTAAAGGGAGTTTGTCACTTTCAAAATCGGTACCAAAGTAAGCATATCACCTTGTCCGGTAGGTAGCAGTTCTTTTTAAAATCTGGTCCTCTAAAACCGAGAAATGCTTATTATTTTTTTTTAAGAATACGGTACTCGTGCCGATTATATTTAGTGTTAAATTTTTTACTATTTATGTACTTTTGGTCTATATCATTAACTGCTTCTTATCAACCTGTACTATTTTTATATTATATGTTCTGCTGATACTTTGGGCTATACTAATTTTGAATTTTTTTTTCCTCACAGCTATATTGTTATTGTCATGCCCCGCTCTGACTATGTGCGGAGGTCGGCTAGAATAGCAGCACGAGTTTAGCGTTTTGTTTTGGAGCCGTGCTGGATCCGCCTCTAATCAGGTGCACTGGGTGGGGTCATTAGTTTAAATAGCACTCCATTCCAGTGCTCTGAGCGGATTATAGGAATCACTTTGGTCTTGGAAGCTAGGAAGGAAGGTTGTCTGTTCCAGCTCAGAAAGATAAGTGTGGTTTCTAGTTTTGTCGTTTGCTGTCTTGGTTGTTTCGTGTCATCTCTCCCATCCAGGTTCTGTGCGAGCAGGCTGCTCCTATTTCCCCTCTTCACCATCTCAGGGAATTTAGGGTGTTCCAGCCCAGGCACGGGGACACATCATACCTACCACCAAGGTTTGCATGTGGGCTGAGCAGTGCAGGGAGAGAGGTCAGGGATTAGCTAGGAGGTGACCCTTCCCCTGCCTCTCGCCTAGAGCCTGGTTGGTGGTTTATCTGTGAGTCTGAGTGCAAGCCCGCCGTGACAGTTATGCTGTGTTCCTAATGCAACCTAATTATTATACACTTGTACATTAATATTCTTATCCTGCTGTCTGACCATCACATTTGTGTTGTTTTTAACTTTTTAACTTGTTTGTGTATGCCAATCATGTTGATAATACGTGGTAAATAAAATGTATGATATAATCATGTTTATGGTGTGACTACTGAGCTTTTTATTATCCAACCGCATATACTCTCATTGGTTTTTGTAGTGTATTGTGTATATGAATGAATGCTACCTTAAAGGGGTTGTCCGGGATTGGGGACCTTACTTTAATAGTACAAGTGTGGCATACACATTACATACAAGCAAGTAGTACCTTTGGCACAGATTTCTGCAGCCCCGTTTTCATCTTTGAAATTCATGGCCGGAAGTTACTGTTTTCTTCTCCTCAGTGACGTACCGGGTCCCTTGCAGGCAAGCAAAGCTTCCTCTTCTGCTGCTCAGGGAGCCCGGTGACGTCACTGGCAGCAAATGAATCGAGGTGAATATTGATGAGGGGCGGAGTTACAGCGGCTGGCCGACATCTAGCTAAGCCCCGCCCCGTAACAACCCGCTCAGCCCCGCCCCTTGACAACCCGCTCAGCCCCGCCCCTCCAGTCAGGTCAGCTTCAGAATGAATTGAGGTTAATATTGATGAGGGGGCAGAGTTACAGCGGCTGGCCGACATCCCGCTAAGCCCCGCCCCTTAACCCGCTCGGCCACGCCCCTCCAGTCTGGTGAGCTTCAGAATGAATGGAGGTGAATATTGATGAGGGGGCGGAGTTACAGCGGAGCAGAGAGACAGGACCCACAGGGCAGTGCAGCCGGAAGTCAGGTAAAGATAAACAGATATATAAACAATGAGTGGGGGACCGTTGGAGCCACATAGAAGTGGCAAAAATAGCTGAAAATGTATGGAGGCCTTTACTTAGATGTACATTGTGAGTAAACGTGTTTTTCTTAAAAACATTTGGTCCCGGACAACCCCTTTAAAAGGGAAAGTAGTTTATACTTATGGATTTGGATTGCTGTCTAAAGCTATGACAGTGTGACTTTTAGCCCAGCCACTGGTCTGTCGTTCTATACTGAAGCGATGCTGTAAGTACGGGACAGTAGACTCGTGGTTTGGCTGGAACAGATTCATAGCTCACAATGATCCAGTGAGTTTGGCTCACATAAGCCGTGGTCAGTCCTGTAAATGTCACCATTACATGGACTGCATTTCACGGACTGCACACGGCCATGTAAATGCAACTTCAGAAAACAGTGAAGGGAAGATGTGACAATGTTCCACAAAAATTCCAATTTGCGACACAATGCACCATAGAGTAATATATTTTGATCAAAACACATCTTGACTTTCTAGACCACATACAGAGGTAACAAGAAGCAGCACACTATATGTGCAGGGTCTGCTCTCCTGAATGTATAAGACCGATGGCATAGATAGGTATAGAGTAGAACCTGCCTGACTGAGACTACCTTGTCGTTGGTAGGCGGGCACAGATGTGTTTTGATCAAAATACCCTATTTTCCCGCCTATATGACGCACCAGCCCATTAGACCCACCTAGATTTTAGAGGAGGACAATAAAAAAAAATTTTTATTTCACTAGACCTCAGATCAGTAATATATAATTTGCGGCACACAGATTATTTGTTTGCGATTTTAGTTATTTGTTAATGCGATATCATACAAAATTCATGATCCAGTTACATTGTAAGCCGAATTAGATAACCACTTTTGATAATGGTGCTGACCGGATGTTTCGGTCCAAGCAGACCTTCTTCAGCGGTCTAATTATCTGTCTTATGTGGTAGGGAACAGTGGGGTAGACCTCAGATCAGACCACCATTCAGACCCCCAATGTTAATAAGACCCTAAATCAGACCCCCAATGTTAATAAGATCCCAATAAGACCTTTAGATCAGACCCAAAATCAGACCTCAGCCCAGACCCCAATGTGAATGACCCCCAATCAGACCTCAGATAAGAGCCTCAATATAAATAAGACCCCCTTCCCCATTCAGACCTCAGATGAGACCCCCATACCTCATATCAGCCCCCAGCCACAGATCACATAAAAAAAATAAAAAAAAAATAATCAACTTACCTCGACATTGCTCCTTACCTCGAGCTCTCTCTTATTCTTCCTGCCGTTGGCTGTGCTGTGACACGACGTGAGGTCACAGAGTACCCGCACGCCGTTCGCAGCCACAGCATAGCCGATGGCTGTAGAGTACGAAGCAGTGTGTACAGAGCCCAGTGAACGCTGCATTCACTACTTCCCAGTCCTCCGGTACTAATGAGCGCTTCCATAATGGAAGCAGTCATTAGTATTCTCCCCATAAAACGCAGTGACATTTTCCCTCTTTTGGGGGGAAAAAAGTGCGTCTTATGGAGTAAAAAATACAGTATATTGGCTAAGAGTCTCAGATTTTATCATATTAGAGTGTGGGCTTAGTCCATATATAATGTTTGCATCTACTGTGTTAGTGTAATTATTTTCTGTGATTTTTCCTTTAGGAGTGTGCACTTCATATATTTTGGGCTGCAAGCATGCGCCACACATTCTGATGCAAATCAAGACACTTTCCAGGCACAGTAACAAGATGGAAAAGGGCAACGTCCTCTGTTTCCCTGTTAAACAGGCCTGACAGTACAGGAGCAGAAAGTTCTTCTAATTTCATTATACATAACCTGTTAAATGCTGCGCACAGCAAGGAGCTTTCACCGAAACAAGCAACTGCATCCACGATGTGCAGACCCATATTGTCATGTACTCTCTGCAATACTCTGACATTCAGTAACTGGCTCTGTCAATGATGAGATTTAATAAAGTTCAATGTAATTACTGGTAAGCGGTTCGCCCTAATGTTGACTCCCAGCCAGTAATCAACACGCAGTGGGGCTTCTGGATTCTAGCGAGCAACATTTTAGTAAATTCCGTTTTTTTTTTTATTACAATGCGTAGCTTGATGTTAGCAGTACAATGTCAGAAAGAATTCTAATTACCAAGGGCTACCTGTTCTGTGACAGCAGAGCGAGACTTTCCGTCTCTGTCCTCTCAAGCGTCTTACAAGCACGTTGAAAACTGCTTCTATTTCTGGCGGCTTTACAACTTTGTCTCCTTTTGCAGAGGAATTTTTTATTTATTTTTATACTTAAAAAAATAAAAAAAAAGGTGAAAAGTGATATAAAGGATGGTTCTAATAAGACAGAGAATTTTTATAATGAACAGGAAACACATTGTTAAAGATGCTTTATGCGCACTGGTTAAAGAATATAATGCAAAAACTGATGTTAAAAACCACAACGTCTAGGTATAATAAGAGAATAATGCATAATGTAAAATTATATTGTATAGGCTATCTGCACTCAAAGTACTGTGGGGTAAGGCCTCTTTCACACAAGCGAGTTTTCCGTCCGGATGTGATGCGTGTAGCAAACTTCACATAACATCCGGACTGAATCCTAACCCATTCATTTCAATCGGTCTGTATACGTGAGCGTTCCATTTATTTAAATCGGGTGGCAAGCGCTTAGATTTCTACAAGTCCCTGTCACGGAAGGTGTACAGAAAACTAGAAGACACAAAATGAAGATCCGACTGACTGGATCCAAAACTAAGGAACCAAAGGGAAAGCCCTGCAACAGACCTGGCTCTCTCCCTAACTGCTCAGCCTATGCAAAAATCTCAATGGTAGATGATCGCATATCCTCGTTCCTCGACTGTATAACACCTGAACACCCTATAATAGTGAGGGGACACGACCACCGGCTCCCTACACTTGATACGGAGGGAGTCAGGGTCACCTGGGATCCAGCCAACAGGAAAACACAAATGAATGAACAAAACTTATCTGTAGAAGACTCAGTAGTAGCATCCAGCATGCACACACTCCAGGAAGTTGTATAAACCGCAAAGTGATGCAGTATGGGAAGGGATTTAAAGGGATGCAATCAGTGCAACTACATGACAGCTGAGAGAGGCTAACGAGATGAGAAAACGAAAGCAAAACAAAAGGAACCTCAAGCAGGAGGTTCTGAACGTCCGACAGAGCTTCTCAGACGTCTGGTGGTGACAGTCCCATTTAGGTGATTGGAACTGATTTTCAGTCGTGGTAATTTCTGCAACAAAAACTGCGGCCTGTGAAAGCACCCTAAACCTCTTGGTTGCTAATGACTAATTAGGTTCTGCAAGGTAAAGTGATTACCACGGCTATCCTGCAGGAAGGGGGCAATTCACTCAGGATTATACGAAACAAAACCTTTTTGAAGTGAATAAGGTTGTAAAGTTGGGCAGTCCAACTAGAGTAGCCTGAACAAAATTCTGTAGATTTTATAAGCCAGGATGGCTTTTAGTGGCCAAGCAATAAGAACTGCCCAAAACATCAAAAGAAAAAAAATCCAAAAATGTAGCTACTAGCAGCAAATTTCTAGTCACCTTGACTGCCTGCTCCTGATGTTTGTGAAGCCCTGTTAAGGCTTCGGAACTTCAAGTGCTCCATAAAAATTCTAGGAACTGCGACAATAGATGATGTTATTCCTGAATTTCTGCATAGTCATTTTACATTCTAAAACAGAATTCTTTACCACCATGCAACCTAAGCAAACACTTAGGGCCCCAGAGATCAGGGGGGCCTCTTGCTGGCTAAAAGTGGCTGAAACACCCCCCCCACAAAAAATAAAAATATTAATAAAAAATAAAAAAAATAAACCAGGGGTGGGCATACCACCTGTGTCAGATCAACTGCGTAGGGGTCCAGAAGGGGAGGAGGGGGCCCTTCCCAGCTGTAGATCAGAAGCTGAAGTGCCCAGACTGCACTGCTGCTAAGCAGAAAGTGGAGCTTAGCAGGCCAATCGGACAGAGCCTAGCAGTACAACAGAGTGGCGCTTAGTGGTGCAGCAGGGCAGAGCGTAGATGTGAGATGGGGTGGTGCTAGGCGGTGTGACAGGAGGACCAGACATAACCTTTTTGGGGAAATGCCAAATCCTTGCCTGACTATAAAACATGCACGCAGAATCTGGTTAGAGAAGCGACTCATGTATTTGCTATTACAGGAGGTTTAGGCAAAAATGACTTTTAAAGGGGTTTGCCAATAAAAAGAATTGATGGTCTGTCATTAGGCTAGATTTGGAATGTGTAAATCCACAGACATGAAACACCCAAGACCTAAACAAGAACAGTGGTATGGTAGCTCTCCAGCAATTGAACAGGAATAAGCAGCAGTACTAGCCGCAGCCTCATATATATACTACTCACAAAAAGTTTGGGATATTTGGCTTGTGGGTGAAATTTCAGGATGAACCTAAAATGCACTCTAACCTTTACAGGTGAACTTAATGTGACCTTCTCTAAACTTTTGAATGCACATGTCCAACTGTTCAATGTTTCAGTACTTTGTGCACAACTTGCTGTTCTCTAACAAGGAGCTTAAGGGCAAAATTCACAAAAGCTGTTAGATCCATGAGTCGCCCAATAAATTCGGGGTTCAATTAGAATTGGTATATAAACAGTCCTCCTCATCATGCTGTTCACATTTTGACATCATGAGTAGTGTTGAGCGAACTTCTGTTTTAAGTTTGGCGTCTAAAGTTCGGCTTCCGGTTAGCGGAGAATCCAGATATGGATTCCGAATTCCGTTGTGGTCCGTGGTAGCGGAATCAATAATCGGCCATTATTGATTCCGCTACCACGGACCACAACGGTATTCGGAATCCATATCGGGATTCTCCGCTAACCGGAAGCCGAACTTTAGACGCCGAACTTAAAACAGAAGTTCGCTCAACACTAATCATGAGACCAAGACGACACCTAACAATTGATTAACAGTAACCCGCCATTGCAAGGCTTCAAGCAGGATGTTCTCAGACAGAAGTGGCCACTGAGTGTCACAGAGTGTCATCAGCAGGTCGCAACAGAGATAGAGAGAGACTGGAAGAGTCACAGAAAGGCAAAGAAGTGGACATCCTTTGGCCACATCCCACATTGACGACCACTTTATTGTGAACAATGTCCTGCGGAATAGGATGATAAAGTCCACATAACTCCAGGCACATTTAAAGGAGGTGAGAGGCACCCAAGTGTCACATCAGACCATTCGAAACAGTCTACACCCGTGTGGTCTGCGTGCTAGACAACCTGCAAGGGCTGACCACACGCGGCATCGCCTTGAATGGGCCAGGAAGCATCTATGCTGGACGAGGGACCAGTGGGCCTTAGTGTTGTTCACTGATGAAAGTCAATTCATGTTGAGCAGAAATAATGGCCGCCAACAGTGTTGGAGACGTCAAACAGAGCGCTATGCATCAGCCAATGTTGTCACCAGATGAGCCTTTTGTGGTGGTGGTGGTGTTACATTGTGGGCAGGTGTGTCTAGTCAATACAGAACTGCCTTACACTTTATTAATGGTACAGTGACAAGCCTATACTACTTGAATAACATCATTAATCCAGTCATTGTGCCTCTGCATGGCCTAATTTCATCTTCATGGACGACAATGCGCCAGCTCATAGAGGTCTCACCATTAGGGAACGGTTGCTGGAGACTGGGGGACCTCAAATGGAGTGGCCTGAGGGTCGCCCTTCAGGAAAAGTGGGATGCCATGCCTCAGCAGACAATAAGTCGACTTATGAACAGCATGAGACGTCGTTGTCAAGCTGTAATTGGTGCTGAAGGCCACATGACAAGTTATTGAGATGCTGACATTTTTTGTGGGGGTATACCCACCACTGGTGTTGGCTTTTTGTTTCATAAATTGTTTGAGATGACAAAATGACCACTGCATGTTTCTACTTAAATAGCCTACTTTCATGATATAATATCACAGTATTGTGAACTTTTTACGAGTAGTTTTTTGTGAGTAGTGTATGTGCCACTGTAGTTGAGACAACAATTAAGGGGCAGTGGCACTCCAGTAAGCATCATGGCCTATTTATTCTGTTGGTAAATGTATGCCTGAGGGTTGAGCCTCCATGATCATGCATTGATTGTCTATCCTAAGAATAAGTCAACAGTGGATATTCCAAGAAAACTCCTTTACAATATTTCTACTAGAATCATTTAGGTTGGCTCCACACCCTCAACTTTGACAGGTAAAGGAGACAGCAGATCTCTGGAGGATCAAGGAAATATTTTTATGAAAGATTTGGGAAGAGCATTTTTTTTTCTCTGTTTCTGGACTGAACACCAAGATCATATTTTATAACTCATTTTCATTGCACAATTTAAGGTTTGCGTGATTTGATATCTCAAATTGTAGGGACTGGCTTTTTTATATCCACATCTGAAGCATCACAATCAACCAATATCTTGCAAAAAAACAAACAAAAAACTGCTGGTGATGTGGTGGATCTGGAAACCACCTACTATTGCATATAATGTATGTATAGTTTGTACTGTTCAACTATGCCACATAAAAAATAAAAAAAAATACTATTCAACATTTTATCTGCCTAGACAAAAGGCCTCTTTATACAGGTTGACACAGAAGGCAATTATGAACTGTTTATTCCCGATAATTGCCTTCTCCTCAGAGGAAGTAAAAGCTGTATCTAAAAACAGTAATCATCTCCTTTGAATGTTGATGAGCAATCGCTCGTCCCCATAGAGGATGATTGTTTCAGGGCAGCAGATCGCAGTGGCCACAAATGATGTTTTAAGTGATGATTTTACCAGTTGAAAGAGCATTTGCTATTTCACGGGGTGACCGATGCCACCTTCACACAGGGCAATTGTTGGGAATGATGTATGCTCCTTCCCGATATTTGCCACAATTGTCAGCCTATGATAGGCTAGGTCTACACGACGACATTTGTCGCGCAACATTTTGTTGCACCAATGTCGCGCGACAATTTTTATAATGGCAGTCTATGGTGTCGCACTGCAACATGCGACATGCTGCGACTGCGACGCGACAGTCGCAGAAAATCCATTCAAGATGGATTTTTCTGCGACTGTCGCGTCGCAGTCGCAACATGTCGCATGTTGCAGTGCGACACCATAGACTGCCATTATAAAAATTGTCGCGCGACATTGGTGCAACAAAATGTCGCGCGACAACTGTTGCGCCCTATCTGTCGCGCGACTTTTTGTCGCGCGACAAATGTCGTCGTGTAGACCTAGCCTTAATGGGCCTTAAGGCTGGCCATACATAGAAAATAAAAGAAATTCAAAACATCCAATTTTGACTGTTTTCGACAATCATTGTTTAAGAATTACGCACAAACCACCATTTACAATGGCTGGCAGCAACCAAAAAAGTTATGGACCGTCAAGTTGGATATTTTTAGCTGCTGTTGGCTTAAACTACACATGCATTTCTTGAAACGCTGATTACTGATGATCACTTGCCATGCTGAGAATCCACTCTGTTGGTTTACTTTCTTTTATCTCCCTGTTCTGCCAGTGTAGTCTGCCATGTTGATGGTCAGGATCGGTGGTACGAATATGATGCACAATTGATTGGCTGCTTTCAAGCTGACACTTGCCTTATGTGTTTAGGCTGCCATACACATTATACCACCCGCTCTTTTGGTGTGACCCAGCTGAATTTCAACGCCAAATCCTGTTGTTCTGTCAGGAGATAAGCTACCACCAGAGGTATCTGGCACCTGCTTTCTTATCTCTCCCTAGTGAAAACCTGCGGAGTATGCATGACCCAAGCATGCATGTGTATGGGGAAACTGGGAGAAACAGCTTTTGGTCGACACTAATTGAAGGTGAATGGGCAACTTATAGTCGGCTATAGAACCTAGTTTATTATGGAATCTCCATGATAGTAGTGCACAAATACATAAGAAAATGTGATAACTCGTGAGAGAAATGCTGTATGATCTCAGAATTAACCTCTTGTCTGTTTCAGTTTGTGTATACAAATCCTAATTTTTTCCAACTTCATTAACGAATGCATGTAGTTATTCAACCACTCTCAATTGTCTTTCTTCCAGTTGACCGGCAGGCAAATAAAAGCGTGTACAGCTGTCACTGCCTCTCGTTATTCTCCTGGCAGCAACTGTCAAAGCAAAGGTAGGTCAGCAGCCTTCTTCCTGGAGACATAACATGTCTACTCCATTACAAGAGAGGCCTAATCCGCATGCCTTGAAACTGACAGCTGTCAGTTCATAACTTGTGCGTCACAAAACTCGTGGCAGAGGAAATGCTCGCCAAACGTCAGAATGCCACTCTGTCTAGATGGTCAGCGGTGGTTTCAGGAACGTCACAGGGAAGAATAGGGATTACATAGCTAGTCAAAACAATTACTATGTAAGCAAAAAGGCAAGCGTAAATCCAATGTTAACTGTAAAGGTACTGTACGACTCCATTCACATGGTGGTTTTGTCATCTGGGTTTTGGCATGGATTCCACACCAAAAAAAACTGCCAAGTCCTGGTGACAGACTCCCTTTAAGAAGAACTATGGCAAGTCCTTCAGCTTCTACCAACAGTCTTGATAATCCAGAGGAAGACAAACAAAACTACTCTACAGAGTAGTTGCCAACTGCCTAATATTATGGAGGAAAAAATTATTTTGATTCCAAATATAACAAAGAAAAAACAATCTGAGGGTGAAGCCTCTTTCTTCGAGATGTGGCGGATGCCCTCTTGTCATGGTTACATGCCTAGATAGAGTACAACAAGAACATTAGATCTCTATACTGTCCAATATATTTTTACACAATGATTAGATTGCCTTAAAGCACAGTGGTACAAAAACTGTGATATGAGGAGGTTTCTCATACAATGGTGTTGGGCCTATTTATCGCATATGAGGGATCATGGATCAGTGTGAATTATTGTTGTTGCGATACCAAATTTTTGATTCGATTCCGATACCATAAATAAAGTATTGCGATAGTCGATACCGTTCAATACCACGCGAAAAAATAAACCAAAAAAGCCACATGCATTCCGCATTTTAAAAAATGGTGAATCGCACAGTTTTTATTTATTTTTTCTGTTCCGGCATTCACCGCATAGATTTTTTTGAAATATTTTAATAGTTTGGACTTTTTGGTCGTGGCGATATGTGATATGTTTATTTATTGTTTATATATTTTATATGTGAAAATGGGAAAGGGGGTGATTCATACTTAATATTTTGTTTTGTTTTTTACTTTTTTATTTATTTATTTTTTTACACTTTTTATTTAATACCTATTTCCCCCCTTAGGGGCTAGAACCTAGGATCTTTTAATCCCTTGTCCTATTCCCCCTAATAGATCTCTATCAGGGTGAATAGGACCTCTCACTGTCCCTGCTGCTCTGTGCTTTGTGCACACTGCAGCAGGGAGCTGACTATGGCAGCCAGGGCTTCAGTAGCGTCCTGACTGCCATGGTAACCGATCGGAGCCCCCAGGATTACACAGCTGGGGCTCCGATCAGAAGCTGCCACTGCCACCAATGAGAAGGGGAGGGGACCCTGTGGCCACTGCCACCAATGATTTTAATACTGGGGGGGGGGGGGGAGCACTGCGCCACCAATGATAATTACCCCTTAATACAGGAGGAGGGTACTGGCAGCAGATCAGCGGCAGTTAACCCCTCAGGTCCCACCGTTAACTGCTTTGATTGGACAGCGCTACAGCCAGGGAGAAGGAACGCCCACTAGAGAAGCTGATGTCTTCTCCCCATTGCTCTGATAGTAATTAGCATACGGAGCAGGAGACTGTAATGGGGGCACAGCGGGCGAACAGAGCGGCGCCCAGGAATAATAGTAAGTGCAGGGACATCTCTGGGCGCCGCTTTGTGTAGCCTAATACTTAAAGTCTGGACCCAGGAAAAGTCCTATCATTGGTGGTGCAGTGCGCCCGCCCCTCTCTCCGTTCATTGGTGGCAGCGGCAGCAGCAGCACAGGGGGAGGGATACACTGCTTCCTTCCCCCCTGTGCTGCTGAGGAAACAGGAGCACACTGACAGCAGCGCGCTCATGTTCAGAGATACTAGGCTGCACAGCCCAGTATCGAAAAAATGGAAATCCCGGTATTGTATCGATACCGGGACAAAAGTATTGATTGGGTATCGAAATTTCGATACCCGCAACAACCCTAGTGTGAATATATCGGAATATTTGAGGAAATCATGTTGTCCTATGCCGGAGAAGAAAGGCCCATGAAATGAGTGTTTCAACCCAACAATGATGTAAAACAAACCAGTAAGAGAACATATTGGTTACAGACAAACGGGATTGAGGTAATGGAGGGGCAAACCCAGTTCCCCAATCTGAATCCTATAGAGTACTCATGGGGTGACATGAAAAATGTAGTCTATGAGACAAAATCCAAAAATGCTGAAACACTGAGGAAAGTAGTCCAATTGTCCTGGACTAGAATAGCTGTTCTAGAAGTTGGTCAACTCCATGTAACGCAGATCTCACGCAGTTCTCAGAAACAATGTCTATGCCTCTAAATAATAGTTTAGCAATTTAAAAGTAAAGTGAAATCAATCATTGTTTCAGTTTATACATTACATTTTTGAGTTTTTAAAGAACCATTATTGGCACCATAATTTTTTTGAATATCCCAATATTCCTTTACCTTTACTTTCCATAAAAGATTAACACAAAACTGATACATTTGTTACTGTTTTGATTTCAAATTGAATGTGTACCATTTCCAATGCATTTATGGAAATAAACGTTATTATAAAGATTTTGCACTTTATTTGCCTTTTTAACCTCTCTGCTACTTTTTTGAACACTACTGTATGCACTTCTTCAAACCTGTACATCATATGACTGGAAAATACGATCAGGTTCTTGATTTATCTCAGTATGAGTTAGAGATGGTATACGTTTGTGCACATTCTACAAAGCTCTCATACACATGAACAAGTCCGTATTTCAGTTAGCAAAAAATGGACCAGCAGAAATACCTTCCCTGTGCGTTCCGTATGTTTTTTACTCCCATCAATAGAAAAAGAACGGAAAAACAGAACCGGAACCAACACTGATGTGCTCAAGGACCCAAGGAAATAAATCAGTGTGATATCTGCAAAAAATACTGTTGTGTGCATGAAGCCTAGCGTACAGCTAAAAAGAAGATCTATGCGTATAATTTGACCTATATCCTCACTGATAAATTCAGCTAATAATAAAAATTCCTTATAAATAATTCCATACAGAGCAATGTGCTTATTGAATAGCTCTGTTGCATCAAGCTGTGTCAGGGAGAAGGTCTGTAAAGAACTGCTGTCCGAGAAGCCTCAATGTAGAGGGAACAGCAAAACGACTGCCACATAGCCATAATACCAAGGAAACATTGCTGCTGTGTCTGCATACACATATAAAGGTCAGCAGTGTAACATGGAAAACTGTTACCAAGCGATCATGGAATGTACGTCTCATCTCAGTGGAATCAGTCACCATTTCTATTTAACACTATAGATGATGAAAACGTCATTGCAATAGCCTGCTCAAGGAATACTCAAACGGCATTTTACTTTAGATATAGTATAAATCTACACAAAAATGATGCGACTTTGTAAATACTGTGCATTCTTCATCTTGTCCTGGTCTTGAGTTACAACTACTATCCATGTAACATTGTATTATGGAAATATATCTTTGCATTGCCACACAAGTATGTTTTTTGAACAGTAACATTTTTTACACAGCATAAGATGCACTTTATTTTCCTCAATAGCAGGGGGAAATGGCAGTGCGTCCTATGGAGCGAACACTAATGACTGATGTGCAACGTCAGGTCACAGTGCATTGCTACACCGGCAGATGCCCAGGGAGCATTGAGTGTCAGCGCAGTCCGGAGCAGGAGAGGCAAGTTCATTTATTTATTTATTTTGTCTGATCAAGCTTGGGGGTCTGATCTGCGGTCTGAGGAGGAATGGAGGTCTGAGGTGTTATGGGGGTCTAATACAGAGGTCTGATTGAGTTTGGGGTCTAATCTGATGTGGAATTGAGGTCTGAGGTGTTATAGGGGTCTAATACAGAGGTCTGATTGAGGTTGGGGTCTGATCTGAGGTCTAAAGAGGAATGGGGTCTGATGGGGATCTGCTCTGAGGACGAATGGAGGGTGTGATGGGTGTTTGATCTGAGGTCTAAGAGGGATGGGGGTCTGATACAGAGGTCTGATGGAGCTTGGGGTCTGATACAGATGTGTGATGGAGGTTGTGGGTCTAATCTGAGGTCTGAGGAGGAATGGGGTCTGATGTGGGTCTGATCTGAGGAGAAATAGAGGATCTGATAGAGAGACCTTTTGGAGCTTGGAGGTCTTATCTGAGGTGTGATGGTGCTTGGGGGTCTGATCTGTAGTCTGATGGAGCTTGGGGATCTGATCTGAAGTGTGATGAAAAATATTTTTTTTCTTATTGTCCTTCGCTATATCCTAGTTGTGTCTTATGGTCCAGTACATCATATAGAGCAAAAAATACGGTAAATGCAGCACTAATGAGTCTGCATACTAAAAAACAAACCCGTGGTCCGGCATTAGCTTCCAGATGGAGAAAAACGATGTGTGAGTAGAACAATAAAGGACTACTATAACCACACAAGGGAAAATAAATGTCACAGTGCAAAGCAGAATGTAGACCGTGACATACAGTAGGAAGAAGAGGTCACAATAACGCCTGTACAAGCTTCATAAATGCATGTTCAGGCTAATTTACTCTCTGAAAAAAGTCTAAGGCATATCAATTACGCCTTAGACTTTTCCCTGCTATTCATCAGCACAGCAATGCTGCCGCTGCATGAAATAACCAATAACAAAGCTCCTGAGAGCAAGGATTAGAGCATCCATTAACATATACTTTTTTGTGTACGTTAAACTTATGACAAAAATGTGATGTAAGCCCAGCCTGACAGGAGCAGAGCTGAACTACTGAGCAGACTACTCTGACTATGATGCAGTCCGTTTAGTTTCTGTTTGGGATCCTGTCTTTTTACCAGGCAAAAAACTCCTGCATATAAGGCTTTTTTGTCTGGTCTTTTTGACAGAATCTGTGACAGAGGAATTATTGCGACTTTTGTACTCTTCCTGGCTAAAAAAATACTCCTCAAAATGAGGAGTGTTTTCACTCTTCTGGAAATAAATGTAGTGCGACCTCTGGTACGAAGCATCATCTACATCAGGGATGCTCAACCTGCGGCCCTCCAGCTGTTGTAAAACCATGCCCTTCTGTAGACTGATAGCTGTAGGCTGTCCGGGAATGATGGGAGTTGTAGTTTTGCAACAGCTGGAGGGCCGCAGGTTGAGCATGCCTGATCTACATTAATCCGTGGACCAGAAATGGTCTGGTAACTCCAAGACACTTGAGTCCCAAACTGCAGATGGTGTGGGAGTTTATCTAGCCTCCATTATAAAGTATACAGCACTACTAGGGAGAAATAGCCATCAGTTTACAAAGGTCTTTCCCTAACACACCTACTGGTGGGAATGGTTTGTTGGGTTAATCAGTAGTAGAAGTACAAAGGTTGCTGCCTCAGCATTCGTTGCTATATATCAGGGCTGGCCAACCTGCGGCTCTCCAGCTGTTGTAAAACTACAATTCCCACCATGCCCTGCTGTAGGCTGTCAGGGCATGCTGGGAGTTGTAGTTCTGCAACAGCTGGAGAGCCACAGGTTGGCCATTCCTGCTATACATCATTGGGCTAAGCATGTTAAAATATATACAGTACATAAATTTAAAGGTAAATTATGTATTGTTTAAATCAAGTTTTTATCTTAAACAAATTTATATTTTTGGTGATTTAATATTTCATTTTCCAGGTCACTAACTATTTTTTTTTAAAATCCTAAAATACTGCAGTTTTCAAACTGGTCAATAAGCCTAATAACAGGCACCACTTCTTGGTCAGCTCTTTTTAGCAGTCAGCTCATTATCCCAGGAAGAATTAGAAAGACAGATATCACATATATATTTTTATAATAAAAAACAGGATCCCACTATTAACAATACGAGATATCATAGCTTTTCTACTCCCTCCTGACCTCTGCACAGGTCACAGAGCATGCCTAGACAATTCTCCCATAGAAGTCAATGAGGTCCCCTCCTGTCCATTGTGTCTATGGCCCATGGTGGATGCTCTAAGTTATATCTCCACACTCTTGCGGAGAACCACATAGTCACTTGCTGGTTTGCAGAACTGGGCTTATTGAGGCTTTTTTTTTTTTTTTTTTAAGGAAGGTAACGGACTGGTCCAAGACAAAAGAATAAAGATAAGTATTTTTGCTCCAATAAGTTAGAAGAAGATACAAGGGAGCACTTGCATGAGAGACAGTCTATGCCTAGAGTTTTTCTTTGATTCCCTTAAGCTGGCATTGACGGCTAGTTTACTGGTGGCCGAGCCAAGATTTTTTTTTTTTATTATTGGAAATCACTACAATCTGTCCACAATGTGGAAACTGGAAATCACCATAATTTACAATATTCCTTGCCCTGGGTAGCAGGAAATACCAGATGCTACATTCTTTTCCATGCAGATTTCTTTCAATAAACATTTTAAAAGAAATCTAAGTATCTAAAATACACAAAGAATATTTTAGAAATCCCAGCAAATCCCTCCCTTAATCTGCTCCCTTCCTTTGATACTAATCTATCTCATATTGCAAAACGATGAAGGTTATATAAAGATTGATCTTCTGGTACACATACAAAACAATCATTTTCTCTCCTTACAATCCAAAGTTGAATGTTATAGGGGTTATCTGGGAATTTATATTGATGACCTATCCTCAGGTGATCAATATCAGATCGTCGGGGGTCCGACACCTGGGATCCCCACTGATCAGCTGTTAGAAGAGGCTGGCACTCCGTGAGCGCTGTGGTCTCTTCCTAGGCCATGTGACATCACCATATGTCCTAGTTGCAGCTCAGCCCCATTATAGTAAATGGGCCTGACCTTCAATACCAAACATGGCCGCTACACAATGTACAGCGCTGTGCTTGGAAAGCTGCCAGGAGTCGGCTGTCATCACCAGGGTGAGGTCGGAAGCTCTCTGTAACAGCTGATTGGCTGAGGTGCCTCACCGATGTGATAATGATGATCTATCCTTAGGATAGCTCATCAATATATTTACCTAGAAAACCCCTTTAACCACTTAAGGACCACAGGTTTATACCCCCCTAGTGACCAGGCCCTTTTTTACAAATCGGCACTCCACAACTTTAGCGGTTTATTGCTCGGTCATGCAACTTACCACCCAAATGAATTTTACCTCCTTTTCTTCTCACTAATAGAGCTTTCATTTGGTGGTATTTCATTGCCGCTGACATTTTTACTTTTTTTGTTATTAATCGAAATTTAACGATTTTTTTGAAAAAAAATGACATTTTTCACTTTCAGCTGTAAAATTTTGCAAAAAAAACGACATCCATATATACATTTTTCGCCAAATTTATTGTTCTACATGTCTTTGATAAAAAAAAAATGTTTGGGCAAAAAAAAAATGGTTTGGGTAAAAGTTATAGCATTTGCAAACTATGGTACAAAAATGTGAATTTCCGCTTTTTGAAACAGCTCTGACTTTCTGAGCACCTGTCATAATTCCTGAGGTTCTACAATGCCCAAACAGTAGAAAACCCCCACAAATGACCCCATTTCGGAAAGTAGACACCCTAAGGTATTCGCTGATGGGCATAGTGAGTTCATAGAACTTTTTATTTTTTGTCACAAGTTAGCGGAAAATGATGATGATTTTATTTTTTTTATTTTTTCTTACAAAGTCTCATATTCCACTAACTTGCGACAAAAAATAAAAAATTCTAAAAACTTGCCATGCCCCTCACGGAATACCTTGGGGTGTCTTCTTTCCAAAATGGGGTCACTTGTGGGGTAGTTATACTGCCCTGGCAATTTAGTGGCCCAAATGTGTGAGAAGTACCTTGCAATCAAAATGTGTAAGAAATGACCGGTGAAATCCAAAAGGTGCACTTTGGAATATGTGCCCCTTTGCCCACCTTGGCAGCAAAAAAGTGTGACACATCTGGTATCGCCGTACTCAGGAGAAGTTGGGGAATGTGTTTTGGGGTGTCATTTTACATATACCCATGCTGGGTGACAAAAATATCTTGGTCAAATGCCAACTTAGTATAAAAAAATGGGAAAAGTTGTCTTTTGCCAAGATATTTCTCTCACCCAGCATGGGTATATGTAAAATGACACCCCAAAACACATTCCCCAACTTCTCCTGAGTACGGCGATACCACATGTGTGACACTTTTTTGCTGCCAAGGTGGGCAAAAGGGGCACATATTCCAAAGTGCACCTTTCAGATTTTGCAGGCCATTTTTTACACATTTTGATTGCAAGGTACTTCTCACACATTTGGGCCCCTAAATTGCCAGGGCAGTATAACTACGCCACAAGTGACCCCATTTTGGAAAGAAGACACCCCAAGGTATTCCGTGAGGGGCATGGCGAGTTCCTAGAATTTTTTATTTTTTGTCACAAGTTAGCGGAAAATGATGATTTTTTATTTTTTATCTGTTTTCCTTACAAAGTCTCATATTCCACTAACTTGCGACAAAAAATAAAAATTCTAGGAACTCGCCATGCCCCTCACGGAATACCTTGGGGTGTCTTCTTTCCAAAATGGGGTCACTTGTGGCGTAGTTATACTGCCCTGGCAATTTAGGGGCCCAAATGTGTGAGAAGTACTTTGCAATCAAAATGTGTAAAAAATGGCCGGTGAAATCCGAAAGGTGCACTTTGGAATATGTGCCCCTTTGCCCACCTTGGCATCAAAAAAGTGTCACACATCTGGTATCGCCGTACTCAGGAGAAGTTGGGGAATGTGTTTTGGGGTATCATTTTACATATACCCATGCTGGGTGAGAGAAATATCTTGGCAAAAGACAACTTTTCCCATTTTTTTATACAAAGTTGGCATTTGACCAAGATATTTTTGTCACCCAGCATGGGTATATGTAAAATGACACCCCAAAACACATTCCCCAACTTCTCCTGAGTACGGCGATACCAGATGTGTCACACTTTTTTGCTGCCAAGGTGGGCAAAGGGGCACATATTCCAAAGTGCACCTTTCGGATTTTGCAGGGCATTTTTTACACATTTTGATTGCAAAGTTCTTCTCACACATTTGGGCCCCTAAATTGCCAGGGCAGTATAACTACGCCACAAGTGACCCCATTTTGGAAAGAAGACACCCCAAGGTATTCCGTGAGGGGCATGGCGAGTTCCTAGAATTTTTTATTTTTTGTCGCAAGTTAGTGGAATATGAGACTTTGTAAGGAAAAAAGAAAAAAAAAAGAAAAATCATCATTTTCCGCTAACTTGTGACAAAAAAGAAAAAATTCTAGGAACTCGCCGTGCCCCTCACGGAATACCTTGGGGTGTCTTCTTTCCAAAATGGGGTCACTTGTGGCGTAGTTATACTGCCCTGGCAATTTAGGGGCCCAAATGTGTAAGAAGTACCTTGCAATCAAAATGTGTAAAAAATGGCCGGTGAAATCCGAAAGGTGCACTTTGGAATATGCGCCCCTTTGCCCACCTTGGCATCAAAAAAGTGTGACACATCTGGTATCGCCGTACTCAGGAGAAGTTGGGGAATGTGTTTTGGGGTGTCATTTTACATATACCCATGCTGGGTGAGAGAAATATCTTGGCAAAAGACAACTTTTCCCATTTGTTTTATACAAAGTTGGCATTTGACCAAGATATTTATCTCACCCAGCATGGGTATATGTGAAATGACACCCCAAAACACATTCCCCAACTTTTCCTGAGTACGGCGATACCACATGTGTGACACTTTTTTGCAGCCTAGATGCGCAAAGCGGCCCAAATTCCTTTTAGGAGGGCATTTTTAGACATTTGGATCCCAGACTTCTTCTGGCTCTTTAGGGCCCCTAAAAAGCCAGGGCAGTATAAATACCCCACATGTGACCCCACTTTGGAAAGAAGACACCCCAAGGTATTCAATGAGGGGCCTGGCGAGTTCATCGAAATTTTTTTTTGGCCATAATTTAGCAAAAAAAAATTTTTTCTCACAAAGTGTCACTTTCCGCTAACTTAGGACAAAAATTTAAATCTTTCATAGACTCAATATGCCCCTCAGCAAATACCTTGGGGTGTCTTCTTTCCAAAATGGGGTGAGTTGTGGGGTGTTTGTACTGCCCTGGCATTTGAGGGTCTCCGCAATCATTACATGTATAGCCAGCATTAGGAGTTTCTGCTATTCTCCTTATATTGAGCATACAGGTAATGAGATTTTTTTTTCCGTTCAGCCTCTGGGCTGAAAGAAAAAAATGAACGGCACAGATTTCTTCATTCGCATCGATCAATGTGGATGAAAAAATCTCTGCCCAAAAAAAAAAAGGAGGGGAAAGGCGTCTGCCAGGACATAGGAGCTCCGCCCTACATCCATACCCACTTAGCTCGTATGCCCTGGCAAACCAGATTTCTCCATTCGCATCAATCGATGTGGATGAATAAATCATTGCCGGGATTATTATTTTTTTACATACAAAGTGTTTGCCAAAGCATAGGAACGCCGCCTCCTCCTCAGCTCGTATGCTTCGGCAAACGTATCTGTTACTGCAGAGTAGAAATCTCGTCTTGCAGCGCCGCATACACCGACTTGCGTGTAATCTGACAGCAGCGCAATGCTTCTGTCAGAATGCACATCAGTGCTGCAGCTGCTTGATCGCTTGGTCCACCTGGAAGGTAAAAAAACAAAAAACAAAAAAGAAAAAACCAGGCCGCAACGCAATAATTTTATTAACATTAACTTTAGAGAACATTAACTTTTCTAAACTTTTGAAACAGAACAATAACTTTTTTGCTTACCGGTGATTTTTTCTTTTCTTTTTCTTTTTTTTTTTTACCTTTATTGGACAAACCTCTCCTTCCCCATGGGACAATGTGCAAAGCGCAAATCGCCCAAACATGTGGCGAAGTGCATTATGCACTTTGTCCCAGGTGA
Source organism: Bufo gargarizans (assembly GCF_014858855.1). Lineage (NCBI taxonomy): Eukaryota > Metazoa > Chordata > Amphibia > Anura > Bufonidae > Bufo > Bufo gargarizans. The sequence continues at coordinate 35,625,048 of NC_058087.1, forward strand.
AAGGAGAGGTTTGTGGCAGCTCTGTGTGAAAGGGCCCTAAGACCCCTGTGTGCCTGTCCTGTGTACGCAATCCCTATGCTAATAGTGTACCTGAGTGTGGAACTTGCGGAAACACTCCCCTATGCATAGGGCAGGCTGGTCAGGACAGTCAGGACAAAAAAAGGTGGTGTCACGCCTTATTCCACCCCTGCTACAGACACGACATCTTTTTCTTGTGGAACGTTGAGTTGGGGTACCAGGATAGACAGACGGGAAGTGTCTGCCATGTAGCCGGCTCACTACATCAGGGCCTTGGGGCACGGACCCTCCTGGATACAGGATTTCCGAAATGATCTCTTCCTGGAATTTTAGGAAGGATCCTGTTCTCCCAGCCTTACTGTAGAGAACAAAACTATTGTACATCGCCAATTGGATCAAATAAACAGACACCTTCTTATACCAGCGTCTGGTTCTGCGGGAAACTAAATAGGGAGCCAACATCTGGTCATTGAAGTCCACCCCTCCCATGTGAAGGTTATAGTCGTGGACAGAGAGGGGTTTCACAATGACTCCAGTTGCCCGTTCAATTTGGACAGTCATGTCTGCGTGAATGGTGGACAGAAGGTAAACGTCCCTCTTGTCCCTCCACTTCACCGCGAGCAGTTCTTGGTCACACAAGGCAGCCCTCTCCCCCCGTGCAAGTCGGGTACTAACGAGCCGTTGGGGGAAGCCCCGGCGACTAGGTCGCGCGGTACCACAGCATTGAATTCCGACTATATGTAAGTGCCGAAAGAGGGCCACGCTTGAGTAAAAATTGTCCACGTATAAGTGGTACCCCTTGTGGAATAAGGGTGACACCAAGTCCCAGACAATCTTGCCACTGCTCCCCAGGTAGTCAGGACATCCGACCGGCTCCAGTTTTGAGTCTTTTCCCTCATAGACCCTAAAACGATATGTATAGCCTGTGGCCCTTTCACAGAGCTTATACAGTTTGACCCCATACCGGGCGCGCTTGCTGGGGATGTACTGTTTTATGCCAAGGCGCCCGGTAAAATGTACTAGGGACTCGTCTATGCAGATGTTTTGATTAGGGGTATACGCATCTGCAAATCTGGATGACAAATGGTCTATGAGGGGCCGAATTTTGTGGAGCCGGTCATAAGCAGGGTGGCCTCTTGGATGACAGGTGCTATTGTCCGCAAAATGCATAAAGCACATGATGACCTCAAAACGTGCCCTAGACATTGCAGCAGAGAACATGGGCATGTAATGTATTGGGTCTTTAGACCAATATGACCGCAATACATTTTTTTTTATTAGACCCATGCTGAGGATAAGGCCCAAAAAAATGTTAAACTCGGAAACAGTGACTGGTTTCCACCGGAAAGGCTGGGCATAGTAGCTTTCCGGATTGGCGGTAATAAACTGTGTGGCGTAGCGGTTGGTTTCAGCCACAACTAGGTCATAGAGATCCGCTGTGAAGAACAGCTCAAAAAACTGAAGGGCCGATCCTAAATGAGCCGTCTCCACGCGAACTCCAGACTGGGCGGTGAAAGGGGGCAATACGGGTGCGGCGGAATCAGGGGATTGCCAATTAGGATTTGCCAGCACCTCTGGGAGACTAAGGGTTCTACGGGCCTGTGAACGCGGTGGCTGCGACGGGGGAGTTATTGCACGTGCCACCGTACCAGCTGGAACTGCCCTTCTGGTGCTCGCCACTTCACCAGGGACTACGGCAGTGCTGGTAGAAGGTCCAGGCTGTGCTGCGCTGCTGGTGTATGCCGCACCATAAACAAGATCAGCGCTAGCACCACTCTGCTGCAAATGAGGATCATCATGCAGGGTAGGCAGAACTCTTACATGGGATCGGGTACGTCTGGCCGTAGCAGGGACCTCTACCTCGTCATCCTCACTAGCCGTTAGAGTGCCACTGCTGTCTACAGGTTCATATTCTGAACCACTGGATTCAGCGGATAAGGCGTCCCCATCGCTTTCATCCATCACGGTCAGAATCCTGTAGGCCTCTTCAGCGGAATACCCCTTGTTTGACATTTTGGGTTCACTAAATTTAGGGGGTATTCCTCTGAGACTACCCAGGAAAAAGAGCAAACCTGCCTAGTAAAAAGGAGTGCTTGCGAAGTAAAGCTGCGATCGCTAATAAAGATCCAAAAAGCTCAAAAGTGATCTTTTATAGCGGCGCAGCGATTTTACGTTTTTTGCAGTGATCAGAAAAAAAAAAATTCTGTCACTGCGGTGGGGCGGACTGAACGCAAGTGTGCGCACAAGATCAGGCCTGATCGGGCGAACACTGCGTTTTTTGTAGAACCTAAGGTGACCCTAATGTACTTATATAGATCTGATTGCGATCAGTATTGATCACTTACAGATACTATATAGTACTAGTGCTGATTAGCGACAGCGATGACGCTAATCAGCGACTAATCGGTGACTGCGGTGCGGTGCGGAGGGCGCTAACTACCTAGCAAGTAGCTAACTACCTGGCGGTGATAAGGGACCCTAACAGGGGGGGTGATCAATGACAGGGGGGTGGATAAGGGGGTGATCAGGGTGTCTAATATGGGTGATCAGGAGCTAAATAAGGGGTTAAATAAATGACAGGGTAATATCTAATGTGTAGTGTGGTGTTTGGTGCTACTTACTGAGCTGCCTGTATCCTCTGGTGGTCGATCCAAGCAAAAGGGACCACCAGAGGACCAGGCAGGAGTTATATCAGACGCTATTTTCAAAATAGCGTCTGACATAACCATTTCATTGGACGATTCAAAAATCTACAGCCTGCCAGCCAATGATCGCGGCCGGCAGGCTGCAGATGAACTTGTGAACTGCGCAATCCTGTGAACGCGCGCTCCTGTGAGCGCGCGTTCACAGGAAATCTCGGCTCACGCGAGATGACGCCAATCGGCGTTAGTGTGACCTGGGAGCGCCGCAGCATTGACGCCTTTCGGCGTTAGTGTGACGGGAGGAGGTTAAGTTAAATAACTGCAAATGGAGTCACCATCAATGCTCTTAATTAACTAAGAAAGCTAAGCCCCACCCCCTTTCTATGCCACACCCTCCGTCAACATGGAGGGGGTCACCAGGAAATTAAAAACTTATGTTTTCATCAGGATTTCTACAAGACTGTTTGATTTGGGAGCTGCAGATACTCCTGACAACTGACAAAAGGGGTTGACAAGTCCTGTTTTTTTCATCAGTCCTTGCTAGGTTTAGTGTCCCTTTAACTGTGCATTCAGACATGGCGAATACTTTCCACTGTGGATTCTGCTGTGAATCCACGGCAGGTTTTGGCTGCAGATTTCTTTGCAATAACTCATTGATTGGGTCGATAGGCATTTATTGGTAATGGATCCTGTTGTTAGGCTACTTTCACACTTGCGGCAGAGGATTCTGGCAGGCAGTTCCATCGATCCGGCAATCCGGACGTAAAAAGGATGCATTTGTGAGACGGATCTGGATGCAGATCAGTCTGACAAATGCATTGCAATACCGGATCAGTCTTTACGGTTGTCATCCGGAAAAACGGATTCGGTATTTTTTTTTCTTCTCATTTTTAACCACCTCCGGACCGCCTAACGCACGGATGCGTCCGGAAGGTGGTTGATTCATTCCTCCTGGACGCATCCGTGCGTCATCTCGCGAGACGGAAAAATTTAAAGGAGTATTTCGTCAGCAACCTGCCAGCCAATGATCGTCGCTGGCTTGTTTCTGATTTTTAAAAAATCCAATCAGAAGCCAGATAACAGATCATATTAGTAAATATGATCTGTTATATGGCTGCCCTGCTCCTCTGCTGGTCCTTTTCGTCGGTTGGATCCAGCAGAGGAGCAGGCTTCACAGTGAGTACACCAAACACCACACACTAGCCCCAGATCACCCCCCTGCACCCCAATTAACCCTTTGATCACCCCTTTGATCGCCCCTGTCAATCACTAGTGAAAGGAAAAAAGTGATCAGTGTAAACTGTCACTTTTTTTTTCACTGGTATTGACTGTTAGGTTTTAGGGATAGTTTAGGCCCCTTGGTTAGGTAGTTTAGGGATCAGTTAGCGCCCAGCCCACCGCAGTCCCTTATTCGCTGATTAGCGTATCGCTAATCAGCATTTGTACTTTTATAGTATCTGTAAGTGATCAAAACTGATCACGGTCAGATCTATAATAGTATTAGTGTCACTTTAGTTCGCCCTCCACCCAAAACGCAGTGTTTGCCCGATCAGGCCTGATCGGTCGCCCACACGTGCGTTCACCCACGCCCGCCCCACCGCAGTGACAAACAATTATTTTTTTTTGATCACTGCACATTCACTTTACACGCGCTGCGGCGATAAAAAAATCAGTTTTGATATTTTTTATCAACCGCAGCGGCCTCCGGTACTTCGCTAGCCTCCCATTTGTAAGACAGGCTTGCTTTTTTTCTTGGGTAGTCTCAGGGAATACCCCTAAATTTAGTTGCCCAAATGTCAAACAGGGGGTATTCTTCTGAAGAGGCCTACAGGCTTCTGACCCAGTCGGATGAGGAATGGGAACCCTCATCTGATGAATCTAGCGGGTCAGAATATGAACCTGTAGAAAGCAGTGGCTCTCTGACCCAAAGTTCGGACGAGGAGGCTGAGGTCCCTGATAGCACCAGGCGTACCCGGCCCCGTGTCGCTAGACCACAGGTTGCGCAGGATCCGCTTCAAGAGCAGCAGAGTGGGGCTGGCGCTGTCGGATTACGTGGTGAGGCATACACCAGCAGCGCAGCCCTTCCTGGACCTAGTACCAGCACTGCCGTACAACCTGGTGAAGTGGCGAGCACCAGAAGGGCAGTTGAAGCTGGTACGGTGGCACGTGCAGTAGTTACCCCGTCGCAGCCACCGCAAAGACGGGCCCGTAGAGCCCCTAGAATCCCAGAGGTGCTGGCAAACCCTGATTGGCAGTCCCCAACTTCAGCCGCAGCTGTAGTTCCCCCTTTCACCGCCAAGTCTGGAGTTCGGGTTGAGACAGCTCAGATCGGCTCGGCCCTGGGATTTTTTGAGCTGTTCTTGACTGCGGAGCTCTTAGACTTAGTTGTGGCAGAAACAAACCGGTATGCCACACAATTTATAACCGCCAACCCGGGAAGCTTTTATGCCCAGCCTTTCTGGTGGAAACCAGTCCAAGTTTCCGAAATTAAAATTTTTCTGGGACTTCTCCTCAACATGGGTCTAACTAAAAAGCATGAATTGCGGTCATATTGGTCCACGAACCCAAATCATCACATGCCCATGTTCTCTGCTGCTATGTCCAGGACACGATTTGAGACCATCCCGCGTTTCCTGCACTTTAGCGACAACACCACCTCCCGTCCCAGAGGCCACCCAGCTTTTAACCGGCTCCACAAAATTCGGCCCCTCATAGACCATTTCAACCAGAAATTTGCAGATTTGTATACCCCAGAGCAAAACATCTGCATAGACGAGTCCCTAATACATTTTACCGGGCGCCTTGGCTTCAAACAATACATCCCAAGCAAGCGCGCCCGGTATGGGGTCAAATTGTATAAGCTCTGTGAAAGGGCCACAGGCTATACCCACAAATTTCGTGTCTATGAGGGAAAAGATCAGACCCTGGAGCCGGTCGGTTGCCCTGACTACCTGGGGAGCAGTGGGAAGACAGTCTGGGACTTGGTGTCACCCTTATTCGGCAAGGGGTACCATCTTTATGTGGACAATTTCTACACAAGTGTGGCCCTCTTTAGGCATTTGTTTCTAGAACAGATTGGCGCCTGTGGCACCGCGCGAACTAGTCGCGCGGGCTTCCCCCAACGGCTCGTTACCACCCGTCTTGCAAGGGGGGAGAGGGCTGCCTTGTGTAACGAAGAACTGCTCGCGGTGAAATGGAGAGACAAGCGTGACGTTTACATGCTCTCCTCCATTCATGCAGACACGACAATACAAATTGAGCGAGCAACCCGTGTCATTGAAAAGCCCCTCTCAGTCCACGACTATAACCTTCACATGGGAGGGGTGGACTTCAATGACCAGATGTTGTCTCCGTATTTAGTGTCACGCAGAACCAGACGCTGGTATAAGAAGGTGTCTGTATATTTGATTCAATTGGCTCTGTATAATAGTTTTGTTCTCTACAGTAAGGCTGGGAGAACACGATCCTTCCTCAAATTTCAGGAAGAGATCATCGAGAACCTCCTGTACCCAGGAGGTTCCGTGGCCCCATCCACCAGTGTAGTTAGCCGTCTACACGAGCGACATTTCCCCAATGTCGTGGCCGGTACCTCAACCCAACCGTCACCCCGAAAAAGATGTTGCGTCTGTAGCAGGAGTGGAATAAGGCATGACACCCGCTATTTCTGTCCTGACTACCCTGCCCTATGCTTAGGGGAGTGTTTCCGGAAGTACCACACACAGGTACACCTAGCATAGGGATCACATCTCACCAGGACAGGCACACAGGGCTATTAGGGCCCATTCACTCACAGCTGCTGCAAACGTCTCCTTTCACCTGGGACAAAGTGCATAACGCACTTCGCCACATCTTTGGGCGATTTGCGCTTTCCACATTGACCCATGGGGAAGGAGAGGTTTGTTCTATAAAGGTTAAAAAAAAAAAACACCAGTAAGCAAAAAGGTTAATGTTCAGTTCAAAAAGTTAAAGTTTATATGTTCTGTTCCAAAGTTAATAAAATTATTGCGTTGCGGCCTGGTTTTTTCATATTTTTTTTTTACCTTCCAGGTGGACCAACCGATCGACTAGCTGCAGCACTGATGTGCATTATGACAGAAGCATTGCGCTGCTGTCAGATTACACGCAAGTCGGTGTATGCGGCGCTGCAAGACGAGATTTCTCCTCTGCAGTAAAAGATACGTTTGCCAAGGCATATGAGCTGAGGAGGAGGCGGTGTTCCTATGCTTTGGCAAACACTTTGTATATAAAAAATAAAAATAAAAAATCCCGGCAATGATTTATTCATCCACATCGATTGATGTGAATGGAGAAATCTGGTTTGCCAGGGCATACGAGCTAAGTGGGTATGGATGTTGGGCGGAGCTCCTATGTCCTGGCAGACGCCTTTCCCCTCCTTTTTTTTTTTGGCAGAGATTTTTTCATCCACATTGATCGATGCGAATGAAGAAATCTGTGCCGTTCATTTTTTTCTTTCAGCCCAGAGGCTAAACGGAAAAAAATAAATCTCATTACCTGTATGCTCAATATAAGGAGACTAGCAGAAACTCCTAATGCTGGCCATACATGTAATGATTGCGGAGACCCTCAAATGCCAGGGCAGTACAAACACCCCACAACTGACCCCATTTTGGAAAGAAGACACCCCAAGGTATTCGCTGAGGGGCATATTGAGTCCATGAAAGATTTAAATTTTTGTCCCAAGTTAGAGGAAAGTGAGACTTTGAGAAAAAAAAAAAAAAAAAAAAATATTTCCGGTAACTTATGCAAAAAAAATAATAATTTCGATGAACTCGCAAGGCCCCTCATTAAATACCTTGGGGTGTCTTCTTTCCAAAGTGGGGTCACATGTGGGGTATTTATACTGCCCTGGCTTTTTAGGGGCCCTAAAGCGTGAGAAGAAGTCTGGGATCCAAATGTCTAAAAATGCCCTCCTAAAAGGAATTTGGGCACCTTTGTGCATCTAGGCTGCAAAAAAGTGTCACACATGTGGTATCGCCGTACTCAGGAGAAGTTGGTGAATGTGTTTTGGGGTGTCATTTTACATATACCCATGCTGGGTGAGAGAAATATCTTGGTCAAATGACAACTTTGTATAAAAAAAAAATGGGAAAAGTTGTCTTTTGCCAAGATATTTCTCTCACCCAGCATGGGTATATGTAAAATGACACTCCAAAACACATTCCCCAACTTCTCCTGAGTACGGCGATACCAGATGTGTGACACTTTATTGCAGCCTAGGTGGGCAAAGGAGCATACATTCCAAAGAGCACCTTTCGGATTTCGCAGGCCATTTTTTACACATTTTAATTGCAAACTACTTCTCACACATATGGGCCCCTAAATTGCCAGGGCAGTATAACTACCCCACAAGTGACCCCATTTTGGAAAGAAGACACCCCAAGGTATTCCGTGAGGGGCATTGCGAGTTACTAGAATTTTTTATTTTTTGTCGCAAGTTAGTGGAATATGAGACTTTGTAAGAAAAAATAAATAAATAAAAAATCATCATTTTCCGCTAACTTGTGACAAAAAATAAAAAATTCTAGGAACTCGCCATGCCCCTCACGGAATACCTTGGGGTGTCTTCTTTCCAAAATGGGGTCACTTGTGGCGTAGTTTTTACTGCCCTGGCAATTTAGGGGCCCATATGTGTGGAAGTAGTTTGCAATCAAAATGTGTAAAAAAATGGCCTGCGAAATCCGAAAGGTGCACTTTGGAATATGTGCCCCTTTGCCCACCTTGGCTGCAAAAAAGTGTCACACATGTGGTATCGCCGTACTCAGGAGAAGTTGGGGAATGTGTTTTGGGGTTTCATTTTACATATACCCATGCTGGGTGAGATAAATATCTTGGTCAAATGCAACTTTGTATAAAAAAACTTGGAAAAGTTGTCTTTTGCCAAGATATTTCTCTCACCCAGCTAGGGTATATGTAAAATGACACCCCAAAACACATTCCCCAACTTCTCGTGAGTACGGCGATACCAGATGTGTGACACTTTTTTGCAGCCTAGGTGGGCAAAGGGACCCACATTCCAAAGTGCACCTTTCGGATTTCACCGGTCATTTTTTACAGATTTTGATTGCAAACTACTTCTCACACATATGGGCCCCTAAAATGCCAGGGCAGTATAACTACGCCACAAGTGACCCCATTTTGGAAAGAAGACACCCCAAGGTATTTTGTGATGGGCATAGTGAGTTCATGGAAGTTTTTTTTTTTTGTCACAAGTTAGTGGAATATGAGACTTTGTAAGAAAAAAAAAAAGAAAAGAAAAAAAATCATAATTTTCCGCTAACTTGTGACAAAAAATAAAAAGTTCTATGAACTCACTATGCCCATCAGCGAATACCTTAGGGTGTCTACTTTCCGAAATGGGGTCATTTGTGGGGGTTTTCGACTGTCTGGGCATTGTAGAACCTCAGGAAACATGACAGGTGCTCAGAAAGTCAGAGCTGCTTCAAAAAGCGGAAATTCACATTTTTGTACCATAGTTTGTAAACGCTATAACTTTTACCCAAACCATTTTTTTTTTTTGCCCAAACTTTTTTTTTTATCAAAGACATGTAGAACACTAAATTTAGCGAAAAATTTATATATGGATGTCGTTTTTTTTTTTTGCTAAATTTTACAGCTGAAAGCGAAAAATGTCATTTCTTTGCAAAAAAAATCGTTAAATTTCGATTAATAACAAAAAAAAGTAAAAATGTCAGCAGCAATAAAATACCACCAAATGAAAGCTCTATTAGTGAGAAGAAAAGGAGGTAAAATTCATTTGGGTGGTAAGTTGCATGACCGAGCAATAAACTGTGAAAGTAGTGTAGTGCAGAAGTGTAAAAAAGTGGCCTGGTCATTAAGGGGGTTTCAGCTAGAGGGGCTGAGGTGGTCAAAGGTCTGCGCATGCGCAGATTGGAAAATCGAATCCGGTTTTCCGGAACACTTAGTACCGGATCCGGCATTAATACATTTCAATGGCAAGTGTTGCATTTTTCTCTCCGGCCAAAAATCCTGCAGCATGCTGCGGTATTTCCTCCGTCCAAAAAGCCATTCAGTGACTGAACTGAAGAGATCCTGATGCATCCTGAACGGATTGCTCTCTATTCAGAATACACTAGGATAAAACTGATCAGTTATTTTCCGGTATTGAGCCCCTAGGGTGGAACTCAATACCGGAAAAGAAAACCGCTTGTGTGAAAGTACTTTTACTTTTATTCATTATGGTTTTTAATTAATATTAATACAATTACTTTTTAATGGGGAAAATAAAAAGGCTCTTGTTTTTCTATTAGGGTAGACTTCGTTACTATGCAAAAAGTTAAATCTGCAGAAAAAAAATCTGTGACAATTCCACAACTGTATGGGCACTGTACACTGAATATCTGTTAAAACAACATATAACACAAGGCATTTACAGTATACTGTGTATTTCTTATAACAACCAAAAGTGAAGCCACAGAAAATACTGATAAAAACATAAGCTTCTTAAAGCTCCAAGCAATCACAGATACCAGCCGGATAAAACAGCACATGAATGATTTAAAGCACTTCGGTAGAAAGTCTACATTGAGAATTTAATAAGTTTACATGAATAACCCGTATCTAGATTTGTGGTTTCTACACTGGAAGAGAAATGAAACAGAAAAAAAAACTCAAACAAGGCAACGGAAGCAAAGTCTCCGAGAGACAGAATGTACCAATATCCGGAACCCTTATATTCTACCTGGAGAGTCCTACATGTAATCTCCTGTGCCGAAATTACCAGCAGAGTGCAGGGCAGATAACAGATATCATAAATCTAGATAAGGGCTAGACTGGCACCACTTTTAACAGACGTCAAGAAAGAGAATACATAAAATCTACTGCAGAAAAATATACTTCTTCATCTAACGTACTTCTGCCTGAAAACCTGGGCAAAGTTGGAAATAATATCAATGCTAAAATTAATGCTCATTTTCCAGCAATGTTATCAATGGATGTTTTCAGTTAGAATTCGCTGACCAAAAAAAAATTATATATAGATATACAGTACAGACCAAAAGTTTGGACACACCTTCTCATTCAAAGAGTTTTCTTTATTTTCATGACTATGAAAATTGTAGATTCACAATGAAGGCATCAAAACTATGAATTAACACATGTGGAATTATATACATAACAAAAAAGTGTGAAACAACTGAAAATATGTCATATTCTAGGTTCTTCAAAGTAGCCACCTTTTGCTTTGATTACTGCTTTGCACACTCTTGGCATTCTCTTGATGAGCTTCAAGAGGTAGTCACCTGAAATGGTCTTCCAACAGTCTTGAAGGAGTTCCCAGAGATGCTTAGCACTTGTTGGCCCTTTTGCCTTCACTCTGCGGTCCAGCTCACCCCAAACCATCTCGATTGGGTTCAGGTTCGGTGACTGTGGAGGCCAGGTCATCTGGGCAGCACCCCATCACTCTCCTTCATGGTCAAATAGCCCTTATACAGCCTGGAGGTGTGTTTGGGGTCATTGTCCTGTTAAAAAATAAATGATGGTCCAACTAAACGCAAACCGGATGGAATAGCATGCCGCTGCAAGATGCTGTGGTAGCCATGCTGGTTCAGTATACCTTCAATTTTGAATAAATCCCCAACAGTGTCACCAGCAAAGCACCCCCACACCTTCACACCTCCTCCTCCATGCTTCACGGTGGGAACCAGGTATGTAGAGTCCATCCGTTCACCTTTTCTGCGTCGCACAAAGACACGGTGGATGGAACCAAAGATCTCAAATTTGGACTCATCAGACCAAAGCACAGATTTCCACTGGTCTAATGTCCATTCCTTGTGTTCTTTAGTCCAAACAAGTCTCTTCTGCTTGTTGCCTGTCCTTAGCAGTGGTTTCCTAGCAGATATTCTACCATGAAGGCCTGATTCACACAGTCTCCTCTTAACAGTTGTTCTAGAGATGTGTCTGCTGCTAGAACTCTGTGTGGCATTGACCTGGTCTCTAATCTGAGCTGCTGTTAACCTGCGATTTCTGAGGCTGGTGACTCGGATGAACTTATCCTCCGCAGCAGAGGTGACTCTTGGTCTTCCTTTCCTGGGGCGGTCCGCATGTGAGCCAGTTTCTTTGTAGCGCTTGATGGTTTTTGTGACTGCACTTGGGGACACTTTTAAAGTTTTCCCAATTTTTCGGACTGACTGACCTTCATTTCTTAAAGTAATGATGGCCACTCGTTTTTCTTTACTTAGCTGCTTTTTTCTTGCCATAATACAAATTCTAACAGTCTATTCAGTAGGACTATCAGCTGTGTATCCACCTGACTTCTCCACAACGCAACTGATGGTCCCCACCCCATATATAAGGCAAGAAATCCCACTTATTAAACCTGACAGGGCACACCTGTGAAGTGAAAACCATTTCAGGTGACTACCTCTTGAAGCTCATCAAGAGAATGCCAAGAGTGTGCAAAGCAGTAATCAAAGCAAAAGGTGGCTACTTTGAAGAACCTAGAATATGACATATTTTCAGTTGTTTCACACTTTTTTGTTATGTATATAATTCCACGTGTTAATTCATAGTTTTGATGCCTTCAGTGTGAATGTACAATTTTCATAGTCATGAAAATAAAGAAAACTCTTTGAATGAGAAGGTGTGTCCAAACTTTTGGTCTGTACTGTATATATATATATATATACACACACATATACACACACACACCCCATACATACACACACATGCAAAATCAGAATGTAACTAATGTTCTATCCTCTGGATAGGTCATCAGTATCTGATTTGTGGGGGTCCGACTCCCGGGACCCCAACTAATCAGCTGTTTAAGAAGGCCTCGGCGCTACTGTGAGAGCTGCAGTCTTCTCACAGTACATACTTTATACAAAAGGTGGCCGCGCTGCCACCTTTTGTATAAAGATGAAAAATAAAGAAAAAGGTGCTAGGGGGGTTGCCCAAGGATAGTGAACCAGGGAGGGTAGTAGGCAGTAGCACAGGGGCGCCAAGGTGAAGAAAATACAGATAGGGGCGGTGTAGTAGATCTATGCAGGGTTTTTTATTTAGTTAATAGGATATGTGCCTCTACTATAAATAGGCACTGGTTCTAATTCCCAGTCTCAGTGTATGGTGGGCCTATATATCACTGTGTCTCTTTATATTTTGTAGTAGTGATTCGGATTCACAGTATCGATATATGGCGGCACACGTATCACTGTGCGGGTATTTAAAAATAAATAAATAAAATAGATGTTAATAAATAATGTTAAAAAAAATAAATAATAATTTTACATGAGAAGGAAACGGAAGGTGACTTACTTCACCAGGGAGGGAGATATAGGATAAGCAAAATACACCTATATCTGCTCCTCCCCCGCCGAGGTCGCTTGTCAGGTGGTATAAACTTTCCTCCACGTCCCAAATGATGGTAGTCAGGGTTCCAAATGGAGAGGTTTTTTTTGCACAAATAAATAAATAAAATCTCAACGCGTTTCGGGGTATCTTCCCCTTTCTCAAGAGCAATATGGGTTAAGAACACATAACATAAAGTGTATGTTGCCAGGAGTATATATAGGTATATTAATTATACAATTAAAAGACAATTAACCAAGTTTTGGCGGGGACCGGAAGTGGGCGGAGCGTCACCTCCGGTTTTCTCATCCCCCCAATTCTCCAAAATGCATAATTCAATTATATATGGTACTTAGATATAAATACTAATACATAATGGAGCGCCCAACTAGGTTATTATAGCCTGAAATGCTCCCTCAGGCTTAGATCACTCCCGATGCGTTCCACTGTGGAACGCAAACACCCTGGTGAGAGGGCGGGGTTACGGGCGGATGTGCGCTATGCGCTCCACTGGTGGAACGCATAGACAGGAGGAATCAGAACGAAGGTGCCGGCCGGAGGTGGGGCCGTCTGAAAATACTGTGTGGAGCGCTCCAAGGGGCGGGGCGTTCGGCGGAGCAGGAAGGGACAGGTGTCTGTGCGTTCCAGGCTGGAGCGCAGGGGTATCAGATAGAGACAAACCCGAATATAAATGAAAGTTCAAGGGGACTATGGACATTTATGGATAAGCACACATTGAGTCCCTATATTAAATAGGAGATCCAGTGTGTACAGACAGAGATCCAGATATGTATAAAAATATGGTGTGCCAAAAACCAATGGCATGGTGTGCCAAGAAAATTTATTATTTTTAATTTTTAATTATAAGATATTAAAATGAGAAGGGGGTGTAATGAGTGGTCTGAAGTAAGGGATATTCCTGATGAATTGGATGGTGGGTGATGAATAAATGAGTATAGTTACAGTATAATAAATAAATTTAAAAAATGTATAAAAATTGTAATACTTTTTTTTAGTGTTCATTAATAATTATTATGTTCTAGACATTCGTTAAGACCGAGGGGGGTAAGGGAATTAAAACGAAAAATCCAATACATTTCCTTACGGCACAGTAATGAAAAGGAGGGACTCAATGTGTGCCTATCCATAAATGTCCATAGTCCCCTTGAACTTTCATTTATATTCGGGTTTGTCTATCTGATACCCCTGCGCTCCAGCCTGGAACGCACAGACACCTGTCCCTTCCTGCTCCGCCGAACGCCCCGCCCCTTGGAGCGCTTCACACAGTATTTTCAGACGGCCCCACCTCCGGCCGGCACCTTCGTTCTGATTCCTCCTGTCTATGCGTTCCACCAGTGGAGCGCATAGCGCACATCCGCCCGTAACACCGCCCTCTCACCAGGGTGTTTGCGTTCCACAGTGGAACGCATCGGGAGCGATCTAAGCCTGAGGGAGCATTTCAGGCTATAATAACCTAGTTAGGCGTTCCATTATGTATTAGTATTTATATCTAAGTACCATATATAATTGAATTATGTATTTTGGAGAATTGGGGGGATGAGAAAACCGGAGGTGACGCTCCGCCCACTTCCGGTCCCCGCCAAAACTTGGTTAATTGTCTTTTAATTGTATAATTAATATACCTATATATACTCCTGGCAACATACACTTTATGTTATGTGTTCTTAACCCATATTGCTCTTGAGAAAGGGGAAGATACCCCGAAACGCGTTGAGATTTTATTTATTTATTTGTGCAAAAAAAACCTCTCCATTTGGAACCCTGACTACCATCATTTGGGACGTGGAGGAAAGTTTATACCACCTGACAAGCGACCTCGGCGGGGGAGGAGCAGATATAGGTGTATTTTGCTTATCCTATATCTCCCTCCCTGGTGAAGTAAGTCACCTTCCGTTTCCTTCTCATGTAAAATTATTATTTATTTTTTTTAACATTATTTATTAACATCTATTTTATTTATTTATTTTTTAAATACCCGCACAGTGATACGTGTGCCGCCATATATCGATACTGTGAATCCGAATCACTACTACAAAATATAAAGAGACACAGTGATATATAGGCCCACCATACACTGAGACTGGGAATTAGAACCAGTGCCTATTTATAGTAGAGGCACATATCCTATTAACTAAATAAAAAACCCTGCATAGATCTACTACACCGCACCTATCTGTATTTTCTTCACCTTGGCGCCCCTGTGCTACTGCCTACTACCCTCCCTGGTTCACTATCCTTGGGCAACCCCCCCTAGCACCTTTTTCTTTATTTTTCATCTTCATATTATCTTGCAGTGCACTGACGTACACTGCTTTAGGGTGCTGCCTCGGTGAATACCCACCAAAATACCTACATCCCACCCCCAATACCCTGTCACTTTCAAATAATCCTCTTGGCGCTCCAGAGAATATTTTCTTTCTTTTTTTGCGTGTAACCCCTCCCTCTCTTTTTTCTCTTCTTCTTCAACACCTTTTGTATAAAGACTGATTCATTGTGATTTTACCTGCATCACACGGAGGTCAGTGAAGCCGATTTTATTTTATTTATTTTTATTTAAAAAAAACTTCTCACAGAACACCCTAGGTCAGGGATGGGCAAACTGCGGCTCTCTAGCTGTTGCAAAACTATAAATCCCATTATGCCCTGCTGTAGGCTGATAGCTGTAGGCAGACTGGGCATACTGGGATTTGTAGTTTTACAACAGCTGAAGAGCTGCAGTTTGCCTATCCCTGCCCTAGGTCAATGACGTCACGATCATCAGTCGAGTGGCCTAAGCCCCGCTCAGTAGCGCTGCTGCCTTTTCAAACAGCTGATCAGCGGGTGTCGGACCCCCACTGATCAGATGCTGATGACCTATTCAGATGATAGATCGTTACAAACAGACGGATAAGGCTACTTTCACACTAGCGGCAGGACAGATCAGTCCTGCCGCTATTGACTATAATGGGGACAGGGGGCGCAGCGCGGCAGTGCATGGCGAGAGGCTGCCGGACTAAAAGTACTGCATGTCCAACTTTTTAGTCCGGCAGACTCTCACCGCGCACTGCCGTGCTGCGCCAGAGCTCCGCCCCGTCCCCATTATAGTCAATGGGGACGGAGCGGCAGTCCGGCGAAATAGCGGCAGGACGGATCCGACAGGGTGAACACAGCCTGTCGGATCCGTCCTGCCGCTAGTGTGAAAGTACCTTAACCCCTATAAGTAGTCAGAGTTTTTTTATTTTATCCAAAATTCTAAAGACTATGAAACCATGGAAACTAGTGTGAAACCATCAAGGGTTTACATTATTGCCTTTCTCAGAACTGCAAAATAATATACAATATAAAGTTTGTTTGGGCCTTAAAAGGGTTGTCCGAGACTTCACTGTTGATGACCTACCCTCTGGATAGGTCATCAGTATCTGATCAGCCCGCAAATCAGCTGTTTAAGAAGGCACCAGGGTTCGCAGTAGTGCAGCAGATTTCTCTCTGCTCACCAAGCACAGCACCGCACATGGTATAGTGGCTGTGCTTGGTATCACACCGCAGCCCTATTCACTTCAATAGGGCTGAGCTGCGCCTAGGCCACGCGATCGATGAGCGTGATGTCACATGTCCTAGACTAAACTGAGAGATTGCCGCAGCACTTCTCAAACAGATGATCGATGGGGGTCCCGGATATCGGACCACCACCGATCAGATACTGATGACCTATCCAGAGGGCAGGTCATCAGTAGAAAAGTCTTTGGAAAACCCCTTTAAAGAGGTTGTTCAGGTTCTAGATATTCATGTCGTATCTTTACGATAGGTCAGCAATATTAGATCAATGGGGTCTGACACCCGGTACTGCCACCGATCAGCTCGCTCTCAGCAGCCTCTGGAAATAGGCCCAGAGGACGGAGCAGAAAACGTAACCCCATCCACTGTGCAGTAGCCGCGACGGGTTACTGCAGCTCATTTCCCATTTGCACGCACAGCGCCTGTGATCAGAATGACATACAGGTAAGCACATTCAGTGGCAAGAACACACCCAGATGACGTACTGTACATGTACGTCAATTTGCGTTAAATTGACTGTCATCAGAAAATAGCCGATTACTTAAATTAGGTTCGTATGTGAAACGTTTCCTGTGACACATTCCCTTCAAGGGGTAAATTTGTCCTGGTCATGAGATGGACACAGATGTGTACACAGGACAAATAGTCTGCGGATTTGCCGACAAGGATTGACATGCAGTAAATCGCAACATTTTATCAGAACCAGTAAAGTGGATGCGATTTTAAGAAATCTTATACATCTGCTGCGAAAAATAAAATACAAATCTGCTGAATAAATTGACCTGCGATGCGGTGCAGACGTCAATTTATGCTTCAGATATCCACCACGGATTTCACCCTTGCAATGCACAAGATGGAATCCACTGGGGAATTATTACGGGCGGGGCTGGAGCAGTGGCAAAGAAAGGAGAAGTGCATCATGGGTTTGGTTGGATACAGCAACGTGCTACATACAGGACGGAAACAAACCAGAGGAATTGGTTTACATTGTAAGAATGGGTCAGGAGAAACTACATGCGCATATCTGTTAAAAACCACTGTTAACCTGGAAAACCCCTTTAAAGGCTACTATATGTACACTATTTTGTATTATTGCATTTTACTCATTTTGGGCTAAAATACATTTGTTCATTTGGTCTTCATTACAAATGTTTAGCTGTTTCTGAAATATAAAAGTAAAAAAATGAGTCTGTTTGCAAACTGGCAGTTTGTTTTCTTCGAATCCCATCATCTGACTGCTCATGTGTAGCTCTCATCTCTGATCTCTTGACATCATACACACTTATTAAAGCTATATTCTTATAAGTTTGATAAGAACTGAGCTATAATAAGTGTTTATGAGGTGAGGAGATCAGGGATAAGTGCTACACATGAGCCCATCAGATGATGGGATTCTAAGACAACAGAAACTGACAAATTGCAAACAAAATATTTTTTAATTGTATCTCAGAAAAGGCTGAACATTTTTTTTAAATAAAGACCAACTGAAAAAATGAGTAAAATGCAATTAGAAACAAAAATGCTCCCAAAAGGTATACATAGCCTATACGTTTTTTATTGAATGCCAGCAAGCACAGGAAGTATATTAGAAAATGGTATAACCTTCTATTACACAAAGAATAACCAAACTGAAATCCCCCTTTAAATTTCCTTGCAGATGTCCTTAGATTCTATCATCAGGTTTCTGACAGCAGGTAATGGTGGTCTATAGTCTGTAAAAGGGATTATTGTAAAGCGGTCTATAGAGAGAGAAGTAAGATTCGCGAGGGCGGATATCTCATTGGCTGATCTGTGTTATCTCACATGTTCTGTCTTCCCAAAATATCATTAACTAAGCTGGTATTGTGCATCGCCAAATGTTTCCCCGAAGCCACAGAATAAAAGCGGCACATAAAAGATTTACAGCGCACCGGGTTTCATCTGACAGCACGGTAAACAGAAAAACGTTTTATAATTCTGATGTTATTGGTCCTTTAAGTGCAACTCAGCGGCGCAATGCCTCTCCATCCGCATATCTGGATCACCATTAAATAATAAAACCGCGCCGTAGATCTGTGTTAAAGTGTCATCATGGCACTTATCCAAGCAGGGAGTTTTGATGGTTCTGCATATTGCATCCTGGGGCAGTCTTTTCTTGAACTCGCTATTTACCCTTTCGTCATCTTCCACGTCCTAATGCTTGACGTAAATCTTTCCTAGGACTCCCCAGTGGACATTTCCTGCTTTCAAAAGGAAACTAAACGATGTAATCGTTAAATATATAATTGCAAGAAAAAGCCCTGCCCCCGATGGGCTCTTCAGTCGGAGCTGGGATGATGGAGGTTGTTGACTTGGTCTAGAATCGTAATATCCAATCACAAAGAAAATATAGACTGCTAGAAATTCTCCGTATTACAGAGTTCCAGCATACAGAATCCCTCTGACAGCGGTGATACAGGAGACGAGCGCTCAGATCAACGACCAGAAATAGAAAAGTGGCACTTCACCCCCATACAGAAAGAGAGAGAGAGAAGCTACAGACTAATCCTGACATGGCTGTGATATGTGCGGTATAATATTCTACATCTGCAAAGGTGTAACAATATCGAAGACTCATACCCACCACATGTGCAGTGGTGTAGCTCTAGGGGTCCCACCCCAAGGGACCTCTCTGCCACATGGAGTGCTAGGTTTTTGCAATGGGACCCAGAAGCTTGAGATTATACCTCTGCACACATACAGCGCAACTAAAATAACACGCAAACGCAGAGATAACACACAAAAAGATGTGATACATACACACAGATGATGTACTGTATACATAACAACTTCTATGCACAAACGCTCAATAATAACACACACCACACATGTGCGCGCGCACACACACAGAAGACGCATACAACATGTGTGCACACACAGATGATACACATGCAAACAGACAAATGCATGCAATATATGCAAACAAAATATCATGCACTTAAAGCGAGTGCCCCACATTTACTAATGTCACTAATAACGAGACCAACATCTAACACAAATTTGAGCAACTTGACGCAATCTGGAGCCTTTCAGCACATATGGGGACATTTATTTAGACCTGCGTTTTAGACACCGGTCTTAATACCCCTGTGCTGGAGCTTAATGCGCCTAAGTTAAGTAGGAGGCACCGGACTCTACATAACTTCGGCACATCCACCGCGGGCCTAAATGTACACCAGCTCCCTTTCTGGAGTAGATTTAGATCATTGTCTGGCTGGCTGGCCCGTCCCCTTCTCCACCACTCCCCCATCTTTAGACCTGGCGTAGAAGAAGTCGCATCTCCCCGTGGAGTCCGCATCTTTTGCGGCCCCATTGAAGTGAATGGGTCCGCATCCAAGCCACAAAAACTGCGGCTCGGATGCGGACCAAAACAACGGACGTGTGCATGAGGCCTAACTGTGACCTCCACTGTTCCCTGCCCCCTTAACAGAGACCTCCACAGTGCCCGCCCCTTTAACAGTGACCTCCACAGCATCCCACCCCCTTAACAGTGCCCTCCACAGCAGCCCGTCCCCTTAACAGTGACTTCCACAGCGGCCCGTCCCCTTAACAGTGACCTCCACAGCAGCCCGTCCCCTTAACAGTGACCTCCACAGCAGCCCGTCCCCTTAACAGTGACCTCCACAGCAGCCCGTCCCCTTAACAGTGACCTCCACAGCAGCCCGTCCCCTTAACAGTGACCTCCACAGCAGCCCGTCCCCTTAACAGTGACCTCCACAGCAGCCCGCCCCCTTAACAGTGACCAGTGACCTCCACAGCAGCCCGCCCCTTTAACAGTGACATCCACAGCCAACGCCCCTTTATTAGTGAATTCCACAGTACCCCATCTCCTTACAGCAATATTCACTGACCTCCATAGCGGACCGTCCCCTTAACTGTGACCTTCACAGCAGCCTTCCCATAGGGTGGCTAGAGGTCCGGTTTTAGGACAGACACAGGGATGTCCTTTTGAACAGCTCACTCTCAGAGAACAGCACTGTGCTGTCTGAGCGTGAGCTGCAGGGAGAAAGTCCTCCCACCCATGCAGCTGACAGAAGTTGAAGTTTTTACCTTGATTTTTTTCAATTTCCGTCAGTTGAGGAGTGGGATGGTGCGTGGCCTAACCAGGTCAGGGGCATGGCTTAGTGGGACCTGGGGGGGTGGGTTTTTAAGTCCGTCTTTCGAGGGTGGCCTGAATGGCCACCCTACCTACCCCTTTAACTGTGACTTCCACAGCACTCCGCTCCCTTAACAGTGTCATCCACAGCACCCTGCCCAGTGAAGAAAAATGGTTGGGTTCTCATGGAAACCTGGTGTAAAACTGTGTGTATCTGGAGACTAAGGGCCTGCGAGCTTCTACTGGCTGATAAGGGTCATGTGACCAGGCTTCTATTGGCTAATGCATTTTTTGGGAATATCTCAGGAACGGTACATGCTAGAGAGCTGAGACCAGGTCTAAAACCTTCCCGGGCATCTGATGTACCTGTGTGCCAAATTTCATGATTGTAAATACGACGGTGCGGATTCCTATAGCGGACATACACACATACACTCAGCTTTATATATTAGATTTTATATATTCTACATCTGCAAAGGTGTAACAATATCGAAGACTCATACCCACCACATGTGCAGTGGTGTAGCTCTAGGGGTCCCACCCCAAGGGACCTCTCTGCCACATGGAGTGCTAGGTTTTTGCAATGGGACCCAGAAGCTTGAGATTATACCTCTGCACACATACAGCGCAACTAAAATAACACGCAAACGCAGAGATAACACACAAAAAGATGTGATACATACACACATAGATGATGTACTGTATACATAACACAACTTCTATGCACAAACGCTCAATAATAACTGAGAAGAGTCCTGGTTATTCATGACTTCCTGCTCTCCCGCCCACCTGCTGATGGCTGACAGTCTTCTACCTAGTTTTCTCCCTTTCTCTCTAGGAGAGAACTGCCAATCATCAGCGGATGGGCAGGAGAGCAGGAGGTTATGAATAACCAGAACTCTTCTCAGGTAGATTTGACTCTTTTCCAGGCTTTTCCTGGGCTGCAATGATTATGATGCTGGTTCTCAGCAACCACTTACTTTTAGCTCATGAGTGACACACCGCTGATATCAGCATTTCTGTCACTATTTTATGCTGCCCTCAGTGAGGTCAGCATAAAATTGGACAGGTTCCCTTTAATGTGTTTGCATGTCCTTTTCTGAACATCTCCATTTCTAAATAAGGTTCTCCCCCAATGAGGATCACAATCTAAGGTCCCTATTCCTGCAGATGTTGTCCTTGGTCAGATTTGAACCTAGGACCCCAGCGCTGCAAGGCACCAGTGCTAACCAAAGGTAAGTTAACACACAGCGATTGCTCCCCTCTCAAAGAGGAGGCAGCATTTACTGAGCACTAGAGGCGTAGCTGTAGTGGTGCTTGAACTGCTACAGCCCACTCCTTGGTGCTCCAACTGCCTGATTTGCATAAAGATAAAAATCCTTATATCTCCACAACATTGCAACCTACAAAGATAAATAATAATAAATGATAAAATTATAAATTTTAATTAGCATGGTCAACCCTACCAGGCATAATGTCCGGTTTAATAGGGTTAAAAAAAATGACTTGTAAAGGATAAAAGGCCTACAAAACAACAATAATTTATGTTCCAGTCAATGTAACCCTGGTCAATGTGTCACATTTCAGCTAATTTCTCTGTGATAATGGTTTAAAGGGGTTGTCGGGGCTACAGATAGGTCATCAATATCAGATTAGTGAGAGTCCTATACCTGGCATTTCCACCGCTCAGCTGTTTTAGGCAGGTGCAGTGCCAAAAACTATACAATGTACAGAGCTGGGAGCTGACAGCGCCATAAACTCTGTAGTGGCCATTCCAGGGTACTGCAGCTCTGCACCAGAAACAACACAGCGTACGAAGCCTTCTGCTTCCACTCTGTACACTGTACAGTGTCCAGCATCGCGCCTGCCTGACACAGCTGATGGAGGTAGAGGTGGACCTTCACTGGTGTGATATTGATGACCTATCCTGGTGGATCCTGCCAGTAGCCTATACTGGTCTCAGAGATTAAGCCACGCTGGTGTAAATATGCATGGCCAGTAGGGATGTCCCGATACAATTTTATTAAGACCGAGTACCGATACTTTTATTCAAGTATTTACCGATACCAATTATGGTGTGGTAATGCTTTTACAGCAAATATCAATTTAATTTAGTCATAGGGGAGATTTATCAAACCTTGTACAAAGAAATAGCGGCGCAGTTGCTGATACCCCAAAAAAAAATTTAAGCTGGAATTTGGTTGCTATGGACAACTGCTTTACTTTTCCTTTGTACAAGGGTTAATAAATTAATAAATGGGCATATAACAGTGTTTCCCAACCAATGTGCCTCCAGCTGTTGCATGCTGGGAGATGTAGTTTTGCAACAGCGCTGGAGGCACACTGGTTGGGAATCACTATTACATGCCTCCCCCACCTTATTTTATTTCACTGTTTGAACATGAAATGGAGAGAAATTAACAGAATTTCTCCTCCATTTCATGCACCATACCCACCTTGCCTGTTGTAATCCTTCCCATGAGGAAGCACCAGAGTACTGGGAGGAAGTGGCTTTAACTTCCTCCCAGTGCTAGGCAATCGCATGGGACTTGGGAGCCGCGGCACAGAAGTCCCGTCCCCACGCCGATCAGCTGGGAGCGCCGCCGCACGGAAGCCGACACGGGACCCGCCGCCGCAGCCGTCGTTGTTTATCTGGAGCCAGCTGAGGTAAGGCACAAGCGCATTAGATGGCCCCTTCTTCCCAACTCCGGTGTGAAATTTTCTTCCCCAGTCGTTGTGCGCCTGTGCGGCGCGGCACACCTCCTTCCAAAGCTGGGAACGTCATGCCCGGTGCGGCCACGTCACAACAGGAAGTGACGAGGGTAGGGAAAGTCCATGGGTAGGGAAATTTCACGGAACACCGTCCCCACCGCTGATCATCTGGGACACGGGACCCGCCGCTGCATGGCCATCAGGTATCGGCAGTGGTATCGGTGACATTTGCACGAGTACAAGTACTTGTGCAAATGTCCAGTATCGGTCCCGATACAGATACTGGTATCGGTATTGGGACATCCCTAATGGCCATTATGATGAAACTATCAATGGCTCATGAAATCAGTTATGGTTCCTTTGATCGCTCGCTTGGTAAGAGACCTATGCAGCTCTGATGCTCACGGACTAAGCTCTCAAGAAAACTCCCGCTAAGTGCACAGAGTGGAATATTGCAATGCTGTTGCACACAAAATAACCTCACGCGAATAAAATATAGAGGAAAAGCAAATTATAGTAATAATAAAAATATTTTAATACAGATATTATCCTGAGGATAGGTCATCAATATCTGCAGCCTGAACGGCCCCTTGAAGGAGGCATCATACATCATATTAAATTTTCTATCTGCAGATCTGTTTTCACTCACAACTGTAATTTACAACAGGGAAATTTTATTATAGAAATATTAAATATAAAATAATATAATATATTATATTATTAAGAATATTAAATATAATATAATAGACATCAACACGTAAATTAAGACCTAAAATGGATTAAGTTAAATAACATGTGTGGGATGCATTTATTTACTATAGAAATTAATTTATGTACTCCAATGACATACATAGAGAGAAGGGCGGAGCCCATAGTAAAGAGTACCCCCCCCCCCTCTCTTTCCATGGCAAACAATGGATTACTTGAGCCGAAAAGCACACCAATTGTATAGTTTACAGTAAAGAATTAATCTACTATATGTAAACAGACAGATACATTGCATTGTTTATCTTACAGCTTATGAAACCCCAAAGTCACAATTTCAGGAACCCTTTGCTCAGGGGGTATGGATTAATTAGCTGACGAGAGTGTGACACTTTCAGCCTAGAATATTGAACCTTTTCCCAATATTCAAAATTTAATTTGCATTAGGCCTCATGCACACGACAGTATTTTTTTGCGGTGTGCAAAAAGGGGTTCCGTTGTTCCGTAATCCGTGTCCGTTTTTGTTTCCGTGTGTCTTCCTTTATTTTTGGA
Source organism: Bufo gargarizans (assembly GCF_014858855.1). Taxonomy (NCBI): domain Eukaryota; kingdom Metazoa; phylum Chordata; class Amphibia; order Anura; family Bufonidae; genus Bufo; species Bufo gargarizans. Next base: position 35,649,672 of record NC_058087.1, read on the forward strand.
GGATTATCAGACATGAAGGAAAGTAAAAAAAAAAATCTAAGTCAAGTTTGCTATGCAAATGATAGGAAAAAAACTGACACGCGGATGCAGATGACAATCTTGTGTGCCTCAGTGTTTTTTCATGGACCCATCGACTTGAATGAGTCCGCGAACCATTGTCCGTGAAAAAAATAAGACAGGTCATATTTTTTTCACGGACTGGAAACACGGATCACGGACGCGGATGATAAACTGTGCATTAGCCGAGTTTTCCACGGACCCATTGAAAGTCAATGGGTCCACAGAAAATCACGGAAAACGGAACAACGGACACAACAACGGTCGTGTGCATGAGGTCTTACTGAAATAAATGAAATTTTGCCGATATTCTAATTTTTTGAGTTTCATCTGTAGTTTCCAAAGACATCCAGTAAAAATGTGAATGCAGCTGTGGGATGTGACATACCTGTCAGCAGTCCCCAGCACCCAAAGAGGCAGAGTTTATAATAATTTGTATTAGGCCTCTTGCACACAAACGTATTTTCATTTTGTGTCTGTTCCGTTTTTTTGCGGACCGTATACGGAACCATTTATTTCAATGGGTCCGCCAAAAAACCGCATTCCATTTCCGTATTTTCATTCTGCAAAAAAAAACAAACAAAAAAAAAAACATGTCCTATTATTGTCCGTATTACGGACAAGGATAGTACTGTTCTATTAGGGATCAGCTGTTCCGGAATACGGGATGTCATTGTTGTTTTTTTTTGTTTTTTGCAGATCCATTTTTTGCAGACCGCAAAATACATACAGTCGTGTGCAAGAGGCTTTAGACGGATATTCCAGTTAGGACAAGTTTTTCCCTATTCATTCATTCCATAACCGGACCAGTAGTCGAGAATGCGCGCTGCTGCGCCATTCAAACTCTATGGGACTGCCAGAGATATCCGCATGCTGAACTTCGCTATTTCCAGCAGTCACACAAGTGATGAATGGAGTGGCAGTATGCATGCTCGAAGCAAAGCGGGCAGAGCTTACGCTAACGTTTACTATCATTAAAGGGTTATTAAATGAATTTATGCTAATTTGTGTAGAAGGGGTATGCCGATTAGGACAAGTTATTCCCATTCACTGGCTCCATTCTGTATGAATGGAACAGCTAGTCAAGCGTACACGGTCACGGGACCCCTGTTCTTCTGATCCCCTATCCCGTGTACTAGTAACCCTTTGAATGGGGCATAGTGGCCCATTTGGGCATTGTTCCCTTGTTCCTTGATTACAGTTTTCAAATGTTGGTAAGCTATGCTATTACATGGGCTGTAATTCAGGATTAGAACGATGTTATCCCATGATTAAAGGCTATATACGCCTTTGGGGGCAATTTTTTTTTTTATTATTATTGCAGTGTACTCATTTTTAACTAAAAATTTTTTTTTTAAATTGGTCTTTATAAAAAAATATGGCATCATTTTTCTTTACAGAACTGAAATACTCTAGTAGCACCCTTTGGAATTTCTGTCTTTTCTGTCAGACCAGGACCTGACGGACTCCTTATCCCTGATCTCTGACATTATGAACACTCATTATAGCTCAGTTCTTATCTTACTGATAAAAATGTGGCTTAAATAAGTGTTTATGACCTCTCAGTAGTTTAGAGAGGTTTTTTTTTTTTTTTAGATGACTGGCACAAAGTGAAAGTACCAGTCACACAGCTAGAAAAATAGTTAACCCTTTGTGACAGAACAGCTCAATATTTTTAATAAAGGCCAATTGAAAATAATGCTTTATGCCAAAAATAAAATAAGTAAAATAAGAGTAAAATGCAATCATAAAAAAATTGCCTCCTAAGGTGTACATAGCCTTTAAAGGGATCATTTTTGTAAATACATTTTATTACCCAATTCCCACCCTTTTTGAGAAAATAAGTCCCCTCTTACCTGATTGTTGTCTTTCATCTCTCCTGGTTACGGCCACCTCTCGTCTGTGGAATCCTGTGGCCGCGCTTGCGCAGAAGACTGAAGATTTTCTCCCGGCCGGGCAATGTCTTGAACGCGCACGCCGCCAGGCATGCGCCATGATGATTTCTTCCTGGCCAGTATAGTACAGAGCCGCGACCACGCACGCCGGCTCTGTACTATACAGGCCAGGAATAAGTCACCAAGATGCATGCGCGGCGGCGTGCGCATTCAAGACATTGCGCGGCCCGGCCGGGAGAGAATCTTCAGTCTTCTGAGCAAGCGCGGCCCGGCCGGGAGAAGACGTCAATCAAGCTCGCCACAGATAAGTATGAAAACTGTTGATTGGGAATACCCCTTAAGGCCTCTTTCACACGACCGTTTTTTTTTTTCCGTTTTGCGGGCCGTTTTTTGCGGTCCGTATACGGTCCGTATACGGAACCATTCATTTCAATGGTTCCGCAAAAAAAACGGAATGTGTTCCGTATGCATTCCGTTTCCGTATTTCCGTTTTTCCGTTCCGTTGAAAGATAGAACATGTCCTATATTTGGCCGCAAATCACGTTCCGTGACTCCATTAAAGTCTATGGGTCCGCAAAAAAACGGAATGCATACGGAAATGCATCCGTATGTCTTCCGTATCCGTTCCGTTTTTTGCGGAACCATCTATTGAAAATGTTATGCCCAGCCCAATTTTTTATATGAAATTACTGTATACTGTATTTGCCTTACGGAAAAACGGAACGGAACAACGGAACGGAAACGGAACCACAACGGAAGCAAAAAACGGAACAACGGATCCGTGAAAAACGGACCGCAAAACACTGAAATGGACATACTGTCGTGTGAAAGAGGCCTTAAGATAAAAAGCAAAAAATCGGGACAATCTCTTTCTAACCAATCTAGAACAAGCCAAGGATCTCATATGAATCCAGAGATCTCTCTATTCATTGCTCCAATTTCTCAGCAAGACAGGTCAGTGGGCATGTCCTTTCTGCTGCAGCGCTCTCCCTGTAACTTTTACAGCTTCTAACAGTAGATAGGGCTAATGACAGTTTGAAGATGACATTGAGTATGTGTGTCCACCTCAGTGATGTGGACAAAGAAATAAGGAAAACAGCAGGAGGCGCTATACAGATACATTTTATTGAATAACTCAGTGGCTATAATTTTTTTTACTTACATTGCAATTACAAAAGTATTCACAGCCAGGTGCTGGTTTGAAATCTGTAGAATATTTTTCTTGAGACAACTTCTTTGAGCATCAAAATCAAACCTCCCCCTCCATTAACTATGCCTTTACATACACATTAAGAGGACATACTGTAGGGTAAGTACTTTACATAATAACGATTTGCTCATACACTCAGCTTTTAGAAGTATAGTTTCATCCTTGATAATGATAAAAACACAAAATGAAGCAGTAGATTCTATATTTCTAAACCCGCACACTAACAAAAAGCTGCATGAATCAGAGCAAAGGGCAACAGGGAAACATTTAACAACCCATCAATTAACATCACACACTGTAAGAGATTATAAATGCTGGTAGTCACTGTTTGCATTTCCGGTGTTAACCATGGGCAAGAGTTGATCATTAGCTCAGCTGCAAATAAATATTCAGGTCTTTTATTGCAGAATGAATGCTAAAAGAGACCTGACAATGAGAGGAAAGAATAAATACATGGTTGTGACGCTAACAACAGGAAGCCATCTAAAATACTTAAAAAACAAAACAAAAAAAAAAAACCTTCAGTGTTTATGATTTCTTCACTTCAATTTATAATCCCCATTATAAAGTCTTACACAAGTGGATTTTTCATTTGCTTTTATGTCTCTCTATATGGTTCATAGAACATTTTTATTCATTTTATGCATAAAAAACACGCCCATAGGCGTCTTATTCATAATTTGGATGCATCCATATGTCATAAGATCTATTTTGTATGGGGGATGTCTAATGTGCTCGCCGCTGCTCCCTAGAAGACAGCCATCAGTATTACAATGAGTATCATGTAATACTGAAGACATATGGTTGTTATAGATCTGCATGTTGTGTATGGCGGTATACGCCTATGAGAAAGAGGCCAAAGTCTGTGGTCGGACTGTTCCTCCATATTCCCAAAAAGATTAGTGGGCCGAGATACTGACACAGTAACAAGGTCCGAAGGTCCAGATGAAGACAATGCCATCTGGAAGTGACATTGCAGCCAGTCACGTGCCACTTAGGACCTTTTCTTATTGGTTGATGATGTGTCTTGCGTGTGCACTAATAGTTTCAACGCAACTAAAAAAGTGGATGTCATACTGTTCAGTACTAATCGGAACCAAAGTTTTGAACTGGTTTTCCACTTTAACAATCAACTACCGAAGCTATTCACAAATCACTGGTCAGGAAACACATGGAGTACTGTGTACAGTTCTGGGCTCCTGTGAACAAGGCAGACATAGCAGAGCTGGAGAGGGTCCAGAGGAGGGCAACTAAATTAATAACTGGAATCGGGGAACTACAGTACCCTGAAAGATTATCAACATTAGGGTTAATAAAAAAACCTCACAGATTGAACATAACCCTGTTCATGGGAATATGGTAGAATGCAGAAGACGACTAAGGGGAGATTTAATTACTATGTATAAATATATCAGGGGTCAGTACAGAGATCTCTCCCATCATCTATTTATCCCCAGGACTGTGACGAGGGGACATCCTCTGCGTCTGGAGGAAAGAAGGTTTGTACAGAAACATAGAATAGGATTCTTTACGGTAAGAGCAGTGAGACTGTGGAACTCTCTGCCTGAGGAGGTGGTGATGGTGAGTTCACTAAAAGAGTCCAAGAGGGGCAGGATGTATGTCTGGATTATCTTTCAGCTGGAAACAAGTTATTTAACCCCAACTGGTGCAATAAGTTTCTTCTCATTTCTTAAACAACCATGTCGAAAGACACATCTAGTGGTCGTGGAAAAGATGTTAGTCTGTTTGAGAAGAGTCAAATCATTGGCATGCATCAAGCAGAGAAAACATCTAAGGAGATTGCAGAAACTACTGAAATTGGGTTAAGAACCGTCCAACGCATTATTAAAAACTAGAAGGATAGTGGGGACCCATTGCATTCGAGGAAGAAATGTGGCCGGAAAAAAAAATCCTGAATGATAGTGACTGGCTATCACTTAAACTTTAAGTGAAATCAAATCGAAGAAAAACAATAGAACTCAGGACTATGTTTAATAGTAAAAGTAAGAGCATTTTCACACGCACAATGTGAAGGGAACTCAAGAGATTGGGACTGAACAGCTGTGTAGCCGTAAGAAAACCACTAATCAGTGAGACAAACCAGAAAAAAAGGCTTCAATTTTCTAGGGAGAATAAAGATTGGACTCCGGAGCAATGGAAGAAGGTCATGTGGTCTGATGTGCCCATCACTCTGGAACAGGGTAAATCTTGACTCATCAGGGTAAGAAGAGAGGCAGATGAAGTGATACACCCATCATGCCTAGTGCCTACTGTACCAGCCTGTGGGGGCAGTGCTATGATCTGGGGTTGCTGCAGTTGGTCAGGTCTAGGTTCAGCAACAGTATGTGCTCCAAGAATGAGGTCAGCGACCACCTGAACATATTCAATGACCAGGTTATTCCATCAATAGATTTTTTCTTCCCTGATGGCACGGGCATATTCCAAGATGACAATGCCAGGATTCATCGGGCTCAAATTGTAAAAGAGTGGTTCAGGGAGCATGAGACATCATTGTCATACATGGATTGGCCACCACAGAGTCCAGACCTTAACCCCATTGAGAATCTTATTTTTTTTGGTGGCGACTTATGTTTTGGACAGGCAGTGTACTATGATGTTACTATTATTCTACAAAGTCACGCGCGACTTCGCTAATAACTTACTTCGGTTCATCGGAGCCCATACATTCTAATACTGTATGGAGACGAATCTCCGTACAGTATTATTCCGAACGTTTTGAATGAAGCGACTTCGGATTAAGCATCCAAAGCTTGCTTTGCTCAACTCTAATTATTAGTAAGAAAGAGAAAGACAACCCCTTTAGGTCTTGGATAACCCACTATTGAGAATGAGCTCGTAACAATAGTAGAGAGATGTGGCTCTCCTATTGTTTTGTGTATACAGCTCCTATTTAGACCTATGTGGTTAAAAAGACTGCAGCCAAATTGTCCAGAAGGAAGCGTTCCTTCCCAACAGTCGGCTGCTCGTTCAGTGAAGGAGAGCGCTGAACTCATACAGATTCATGGTTTCTGAGCAGCAGATTGCTGTTTAAACCACACGATCTGCTGCTTAGAAACTATGATCACTGGAGCCTCCATGAACGACAGGATCACCCGATAAACGAGCGTTGCACTCGTACAGCGGGTTATCAGTAGTACATTTACACTACAGGTACGGTCGTTCCTGATAATTTGGACGATTATTGGCTCGTGTAAATGCAGCTTAAGGCCTCATGCACACGACCGTTGTGTGCATCCGTGGCCGTTGTGCCGTTTTCCGTTTTTTTTTCACGGACCCATTGACTTTCAATGGGTCCGTGGAAAAATCGGAAAATGCACCGTTTGGCAGCCGCATCCGTGAGCCGTGTTTCCTGGCCGTGAAAAAAATATGACCTGTCCTATTTTTTTCACGGCCAACGGTTCACGGACCCATTCAAGTCAATGGGTCCGTGAATGAACACGGATGCACACAAGATTGGCATCCGTGTCCGTGATCCGTGGCCGTAGGTTAGTTTCATACAGACGGATCCGAAGATCCGTCTGCATAAAAGCTTTTTCAGAGCTGAGTTTTCACTTCGTGAAAACTCAGATCCGACAGTATATTCTAACACAGAGGCGTTCCCATGGTGATGGGACGCTTCTAGTTAGAATACACTACAAACTGTGTACAAGACTGCCCCCTGCTGCCTGGCAGCACCCGATCTCTTACAGGGGGATATGATAGTACAATTAACCCCATCATATCCCCCTGTAAGAGATCAGGGCTGCCAGGCAGCAGGGGGCAGACCCCCCCCCCCTCCCCAGTTTGAATATCATTGTGCGGCCCCCCCCTCCCCTGTTGTTAACTGTTGGTGGCACAGTGTGCGCACCCCCCTCCCTCCCTCCCTCTATTGTTTTAATACATTGGGGCCAGTGTGCGCGCGCCCCCCAACCCCCCCTCCCTCCCTCTATTGTTTTAATACATTGGGGCCAGTGTGCGCGCGCCCCCCCAACCCCCCCTCCCTCCCTCTATTGTTTTAATACATTGGGGCCAGTGTGCGCACCCCCCCCAACCCCCCCCCTCCCTCCCTCTATTGTAATCATCATCGGTGGCAGCGGAGTAGAAGATTTTCATACTTACCTGGCTGCTGGCTGCTGCGATGTCTGCGTCCGGCCGGGAGCTCCTCCTACTGGTAAGTGACAGGTCTGTGCGGCGCATTGCTGTCACTTACCAGTAGGAGGAGCTCCCGGCCGGACGCAGACATCGCAGCAGCCAGCAGCCAGGTAAGTATGAAAATCTTCTACTCCGCTGCCACCGATGATGATTACAATGGGGGGAGGGAGGGGGGTGGGGGGGTGCGCACACTGGCCCCAATGTATTAAAACAATAGAGGGAGGGAGGGGGGGTTGGGGGGGCGCGCGCACACTGGCCCCAATGTATTAAAACAATAGAGGGAGGGAGGGGGGTTGGGGGGGCGCGCGCACACTGGCCCCAATGTATTAAAACAAGAGAGGGAGGGAGGGGGGGTTGGGGGGCGCGCGCACACTGGCCCCAATGTATTAAAACAATAGAGGGAGGGAGGGAGGGGGGTGCGCACACTGGCCACCAACGAGTTAACAACAGGGGAGGGGGGGCCCACTGGCCACCAATGAGTTAAAAACAGGGGGGGGGGGTCTGCCCCCTGCTGCCTGGCAGCACCTGCCAGGCAGCAGGGGGCAGTCATGTACACAGTTTTTTTGTATATTCTAACCTGAAGCGTCTCCATCACCATGGGAACGCCTCTGTGTTAGAATATACTGTCGGAAATGAGTTTCACGATGTAGCTCATATCCGACAGTATATTCTAACATAGAGGCGTTCCCATGGTGATGGGGACGCTACAAGTTAAAATATACCATCGGATTGGAGAAAACTCCAATCCGATGGTATAACAGAACTCCAGACTTTACATTGAAAGTCAATGGGGACGGATCCGTTTGAAATGGCACCATATTGTGTCAACATCAAACGGATCCGTCCCCATTGACTTGCATTGTAATTCAGGACGGATCCGTTTGGCTCCGCACGGCCAGGCGGACACCAAAATGACTTTTTTTTCATGTCCGTGGATCCTCCAAAAATCAAGGAAGACCCACGGACGGAAAAACGGTCACGGATCACGGACCAACGGAACCCCGTTTTGCGGACCGTGAAAAAAAACGTCCGTGTGCATGAGGCCTAACACACAGGATCAGACTATACACTTGTTTGCAGACAAACAGTTCTGCATATGAGATATATACCAAAACGATAAGATTTTTCATAACCAAGATTATTTGCAGAGCAGATTCATTTTTTTAATTTTAGTTGTACTGAAGCAATCAAAAATTATCAATAGTAACATTATTTTTATTTTACGTATGTGCACCATTAGAAGCCCAAAAGCTGTGTTCAGAGAGAGCACAGAAAGATATTGTTACCAACCCCACAGGGTGTCCCAAGATCCGTGCCAAATCACCAATGAGAAGTATAAAAAACACTTTGCCATTCCTATTCAAGGATTTCAATCATTTTTATTGCCTTCAGTCCAATAATGATTTTGGCTTGATGTGAAAGAACTCTAGTTTGAAAAGAATACTCCAAATAGGCGGTTTCCATATACTACATACCTGACACTGATGGACGCCTGAATAGATGCCCGATATAGATCTTAAGAGCCATGGTCTTAAAAAAAAAACACTGAAGACTGACAGCCGAAAAAGACCACATGGTCCATCTAGTCTGCCCTCATCATTATTAGGAGCTGAGTCTGCCATAAACAGCGCCACTCCTGTCCAATTCAAGTGGATGGGGGATAATAAACTATAAAACCATTCCAAGTTCATTGATAAAAAAAGTGTACTTTTTCTAATCCTAGACAACTTCTTTAAAGGGGTTCTGCAAGATTTTGTTTTTGCAACTTAGATTATTTTCAGTCTTCCCTGAGTCTCTCTCTAGATACACTATGCAATCCTTCCAAATGACCACAGGCATGCAATAACTCTCAATATGCTTTCTGTAATGCCCAGTCAGTGGCTTGCAGAACTTGGATCGGAGGTGGGGCAGCCAATCACCCTGGCAACTGCACTAAAGAGCTGCAAGTTAACTATTTGCTGCCTATACACAACCATCTCAGATAAACTGTGCACAGGAAAATGAATGCTTTAACCACTTAAGTACCTCGGCAATAAATCACTGCAGAGGTCTCAGGTACCAGGGAGATCTTCAAATTTGAAGGAGAAGAATGTAAAGGTTAGGGGTCTAACCTGGGTCTGGAGGGTGTGATGGAGCTGAAGTTGATGGAAAAAATGCTGAACTCTACAATGAAAGAAAAAGAGTTGGCATCAGAAAATACATGTATTAGGAACTTTACTCCAGCCCAATGGGGTTACATCGCAGGGTCTAAAAAGTAGACTCCTACTACCCTTGGCAAACTATCACATCTGGGCTATAGTTTTAAATAGAAGATATATTGTTGAGCAAAGTCTTTGGTGGTGTAGTAAATTTCTGAGACTTTCATATGAGGCTAGCAAGGCCCCAGCCAAAGCAGTAGCAGCATTGGAAAATTAATATATCAAATCAAAAAGCATGTCAACTTAATACGCCTGCAGCGCTGGACATATTCTTCATTCACTGGAATTTCTGCAAAGAAATGGAAATGTATTGATCACAATGAGTAAAGTTCCACGAAAACTTCACAATAAAATCGCTTCCTGCTGGATGTACCGAAATAGAAGGAGGCGTGTTCTCCGCCATCTTCAGGGACTGCAGTCAATTACTAAATGAGCTCCAATCTTATGTTTCTTCTACAGTGTACACAAGGAATCTCATCCACCTCATGGGCCGATCTATAACCAGCCCTAATAACGAGCTAGAATGTGCTCAAAATATTTCGGTTATCAGGAGACATAGGGGGAGATTTATCAAGACTGGTGCTCCTTCCAGCAGTCAATGTGCCTAAGCAGAAATCTACGGCAGCTCTGAGTTGCCATAGAATTCTGGCTTAATTGGCGTAATTGAAGATGAATTTGTGGTGGTGGTGGCTGGTCCCTCCCCCTTCCATCTATTGCCTTGCCCACTAACGGAAAAGTGACAAGGGCAACGTAAAAAACATCACTTGCGAAAAATCTGTCAAGTCACGTCTGACGTTGGAAACTTGCGACTTATTTATGTCACTTTTCTGGTGCAGGGAGGGGGATAAATCTCCCTCATAGTTTCGGCCAGAAGTGACCATTATTGTAAAAAGGGTTTTCGGAGACTTTACTACTCTTTACTCCTCTGGATAGGTCATCAGTATCTGATCGGTGGGGGTCTGACACCTGGGACCCTCACCGATCTGCTGTTTGAGAAGGCACTGGGGCTCCTATGAGCGCTACAGTCTTCTCCCCGTTTACCAAGCACAGCGCCGTACATTTGATAGTGGCGGTGCTTGGTGTTGCATTTCAGCCTCATTCAATGGGGCTGAGCTGCACCTGGGCCATGTGCCGTCACTCATCCCAGGGAAAGTTGGAGAAGGCTGCGGCACTACTGCGGGAGCCAGTGCCTTCTCAAACAGCTGATCGCAGGGATCCTGGGAGTCGGACCCCATCAATCAGAGGATAGGTCAGTGGTAAAGTCTTGGAAAATCCCTTTAAGCAAATTATGTCTTGTCGTATAGAGTCTGAAGACTCTCAACATTCCTGTTAGCAACACTTTGATTAATGTCTCTTAAAGGGAAAGTAAAAATGTAAAAACTCACAGTATTTAAATCAGGTTTTTAGTTATTTTAGTGATTTTGTTCATTATGATAATCCACATTAAAAAAAAAATCTTCAAATATTGCATTTTTCACTATGGTCACTAGAGCAGTCAATAAGACTGGGTTCACACCATCGCTACTATTTTCTGCTCCGTTATACTTGCAGAACAACAAGAATAATGTAAATGAACCAGACAGAGCTGAACACTTTATTATTAGATACAGAAGTATCCAAGTAAGAAGTTTTTGCTTAATGTTTGACAGAATCTGCGATGGAGGCCGCAGACAAAGCCTCTGATACTGATGTGAACAAGCCCATAGCTGATATGTCTGTTCTCTGTAGCTCACTTGTCATATTTGCTGTATATACAGGTAGAGGAGAATCATCTGATTATTATCATTAGCGGGCGAGCAAGTTAATGACATCTCTGTTGTACTGCTGGAGGCCTAGATAAGGTAGGATAGCAACATTATACACACAGATAATGTCCTATATGCATCTGTCCTGGTGTCTGGGGGACCTGGGCTCCATCGCTTCCTGGAGACTGTAATAATCTATGAGATTTCTCTGTCAATCGCATCCCATTCGTTTCAGTTGCCATAAAGCGCACATATATCATGAAATACAGAAAGGAAATGTGTGCATCCAATATGGAAGACCCTAGGGAAGGGAAGTAACAAAAGCAGCTACAACGTTCATAAAAAATATACATTATTAACTACAAGTTCAAGTCTAATTAAATATACTAATATTAAATATATGACACACTCCCTTTAAGAAGGATTATAAACAGTGTGGCGTATCTACCATATAGGCAGGCCACGCAGCTGCTATGGGGCCCGTGAGGAAGGGGGGCCCGCAGTGGAGGAGAATCCCGGCCCCTGTCTATCTTCCTGTCTCCCGTCTGCTAGCCCCGCCTCCTTGCTCCGCCTCCCACCTGATTCCTCTGGATTGCCACAACCCCGCCAGTAATGAAGTAAGTGATGACTTGTAGGTGAGGAGTCAGGACAGTGCAGAGGTGTATGTGTGGAGGGGGGGGGGTCACTCAGCTTTCCCAGGCTATTCCTCTGCATATATGCCATTCAGAACAGGAGAAAAGCTGGTTTCCTCAGCTTTCCTGATGTCCTGCATGGCACAAGTGCAGAGGCATAAGAAGACATGAGGGGAGGTGGGAGTTGTGTTACTCCGCTTTCTCAGACTATTCTCATGTCTCTCCACATGTGCCTTGCAGGACAGCAGAAAAGCTGGGTGCTATTACATCATGTAATGTCATTTAGATTTCCTGCTATCCTGCAAGGCCTAAATGCTGATAATAAGAACATGGAAAGGCAGGGGGAGGGGTTCACCCAGCTTTCCCAGAGACTCATGTCTCTGCACATGTGTGATGCAGGATAGCAAGTAATGTCAGTGTCTCCCAGCTGTCCTGTATGACACAGAGGATGGGGGAAGGGGGGCACTCACTTCAAACTTTTCTCATGTGCATGTGCCATGCTGGACAGCAGGAAAGTTGGGTGGTATTACATTATGTAATGCCCCAGATTCTTGTCAAAATATGCTGAACACCGCCAGAACCTACCAGATCCCATTCACTATAATGGGTCTGTTGGGTTCCGGCATGAGTACTGCCATTTTGTAGAGCAAAATACTGCTGCACGAGGTGGGGCAGGGGAGAAGTTAGGGAGGGTGGTGAGAGGAGCCAGGGCACATAGTGGGAGGGACTAGGAACGGGCATGGGGGCCAAATTTAAATTCTTGCTATGGGGCCCAATGATTTCTGTGTACGCCCCTGATTATAAATCAGCAGTATTTTAATGGTTTACAGGTCATAATAATAAGATATGAAATACAAGTTAAAGGCATACTTGTCAACCACCTCGGAAAAAGGGGAGACATCGTGGATTGGCAAATCTCCCAGGAGCTGTATGGAGAGCTGCAGCCCTGGGGCCCAAAGTACATAGTTGCCAATAGTCCTGAATTTGCAGAGACTGTCCATAATATTCAGAGACAATTTTGGCTTTCCAGGGCCAAAAATGTGTGTGGTGTATGCAAGCCCAACCAAAAAAAGTCCTGGCTGGTTTGGAGGCTTTCCTGCGGACAGGGGCTGTTTGTATCGGGTGGAGCACTATATAGATAGATGCAGGGTGCTGTATGAAAGGGGACATGGGCTTGCCAAAAAAGACATATGTGGCAGCCACACCAATCTACCATAGTCCTGGATTCAAATGTCAGCAAGTAACGTTAATGCCTGGTGCACACCACCGTAAGAGTTTAGCGGCCACAGAACCCGGAACCCGGCTGTGCCGATACACCTAGGGGCCAGGTGTGATCACGTTTTTACTACCAACGTGCACATGTAACAGGTCAGTGCACATGTAACAGGTCAGGTCATAGGTACAAATCTCCTGACAGATGTCCTTTAAAAGGGTTGTCCACTTTGGACGACCACTGCACTGCAGCCACCTACCCTGGTCACGAGCTTGTCAGCTTACAATTTATTTTCTCTGAAAATTGTGTAATTCACTAACACGACTCGCTGGCCAGCCGTTCTTTACAACAGCTCTACCCTCTGGCTTATAGGGCGGATAGAATCGTATTGTCAAACGTAATCATCTCCTCTAGAAGAAAAATGGAGCGTGCACATAAAAACAAAACAAAAAAAACTGAGCAATATTCCAATTCCCAAAAGCTGCACTAGATAATAAGGCAAATCTTGAGAAGTCATCACAAATGCCCTATGACCTAGTCAATCAGTGACTGTGTGCAGACAGCGGTGCACCAGTCTTCATGTGGTGGGAGAGTCAGTCCCCGGAATACACTGACATAACATTAGGTAAAGCAACAAACCCATGAATGAGAGGAAGTCATCACAATGGAGCTGCTCACCGGGCTGGGACTGTGTATTTACAGAAAGTATGTACAGGCGGGTTTATATTGAGCTCTTCTACGTTACTAGCAATGCACTAAACAGGAAGAGAGAACAGCGTCAGTTCCTGGATGATGTATTAACCTCAATGTACAGCATAGTGTCTGCAATTCACAGCAAAATAATACTGCAAACGGGTCATCAGTATGTTCAGCTTCCTGAGGGCACAATATACGTTAGTTCTGGCTGACACATATGTACAACTGCCCAAAGGCTTATATTTTAAGGCTGTTTATTATTTATATGCTGCAGACGATCTGCAGGAACCCATGAGGTGTAACGCTAAATATGGAGCAGCAAGGAATGACCGCGGTATGTCTGATTACTATCGGTTATATCAAGGAGCTGTAAAGTGGCCCTGTACTTTAAGTAAACATTTGATATGTCATAGGGACATATCAAAATTTTAGACTGATCTCTAGAACAAGGGGAGAGAATCACTCACTAAGGCCTCATGCACACGACAGTATTTTTTCACTGTCCGCAAAACGGGGTTCCGTTGGTCCGTGATCCGTGACCGTTTTTTCGTCCGTGGGTCTTCCTTGTTTTTTGGAGGATCCACGGACATGAAAAATGAAAAAAAAATCTAAGTCAAGTTTGCCATTGAAATGATAGGAAAAAACGGACACGGATCACGGACACGGATCACAATCTTGTGTGCATCCGTCATTTTCACGGACCCATTGACTTGAATGGGTCCGTGAACCGTTGGCCGTGAAAAAAATAGGACAGGTCATATTTTTTTCACGGCCAGGAAAAACGGATCACGGATGCGGCTGCCAAACGGTGCAGTTTCCGATTTTTCCACGGACCCATTGAAAGTCAATGGGTCCGCAAAAAAAAACGGAAACCGGCACAACGGCCACGGATGCACACAACGGTCGTGTGCATGAGGCCTTAGGGCGCTCTTTCTTCCCGCTGCACGAGACAGGAGCAAAATGGACCCATAGACTTTCTATTAAATGTGTCTAGCTAAGCGAGTGCTTCGTTCCCCTCGTTCTAGAGATCGTGGGGGGGTCTCAACGGTCAAACCCTCACAAATCTAAACTTATGACTTATCAAAACTAGACAGCTACTTTTGAAATGGTGGGGGAAGATGTGGAGGTCCACACATTTCTCCTGCAGTAATAACTGTAGAATTACATGGTGCTCCATAAGCAGGGGCGGATTAAGTGCATGATAGGCCCGGGGCTGTCTACCCAACTTGCCCCCCCCCCCCCCCCCCCCTCCATTTTAGTTTAGTTGTTTTTTTTTTTTTTTTGTATGAAGAGGCTGCGGTGCTTTATGAGCGCCACAGTCTTTTCTTAGGCCATATGACATCTTCAGACAAAAAAAAAAAAAATACCCCAAATTGGGTCCTAAACTGAAAAATTTGGTCGTCAAATTTAAAATACATATAATTGTAATAAAAAAGACACGGAGGAGAATACAGCACCACATACCTGTTACATCCAGTGACATCTCCTGTCATGTAGACCTTCTACTTCCTCTTCTCCTCCATTTGACCCAGACCACCATGGCAAATTCTTTTAGCCGCATCTCGTCTCTACAGTTTGTAACACAGACACGTTAGATTTCTAAATTTTTCCATCAACCTCCTTATCCTGGTGTCCCCACAGTGTCATCCTGCCACCCCCAATACTGTGCCCGTTGTGCTCCCCAATGCCCCAGGAACTATACTGCTGAAAAAATAGTGACCCTGATAGATATATTTGGGGTAATTTATCAAACTGGTGTCAAGTAGAACTGGATTTCCAAAAGAGCTGTCAAATATGAAAGGTGGAATCTGATTGGCTGCTATGGGCAACTAAGCCAGTTCTGCATTACACCAGTTTGATAAATTACCCCAAATGTCCCTATAGTGTCCACAGCAGCTATAATGTCCCCTAGAGACCCCCCAGTAATAATACCACCCTCTATTGTGCTCCAGGCAATAATCCCTGTATAGTGTCCCCAGAAATAATAGAATTTCCCCTATAGTGCCTCCCCAATAGCAACACCCCCATATAGTAATTTCCACCACACTGCCCCCACATAGTAATCCCCCATAGTAATTTGCCCCCACACAGTAATTTCCCCCAAACTGCCCCCATATAGTAGTTTGCCCCCACACAGTAATTTGCCCCACACTGCCCCCATATAGTAGTTTGCCCCCACACAGTAATTTGCCCCACACTGCCCCCACATAGTAATTTGCCCCACACTGCCCCCACATAGTAATTTGCCCCACACTGCCCCCACATAGTAATTTCCCCCACACTGCCCCACATAGTAATTTCCTCCACACTGCCCCCACATAGTAATTTCCTCCACACTGCCCCCACATAGTAATTTCCTCCACACTGCCCCCACATAGTAATTTCCTCCACACTGCCCCCACATAGTAATTTCCTCCACACTGCCCCCACATAGTAATTTCCACCACACTGCCCCCACATAGTAATTTCCACCACACTGCCCCCACATAGTAATTTCCTCCACACTGCCCCCACATAGTAATTTCCACCACACTGCCCCCACATAGTATTTTGCCCCACATAGCAATTTTCCCACATAGCAATTACCCCACACTGTCCCCAAATTGCAATTTCCCCCACACAATAGTTTCCCCCACATAGTAATTTGCCCCCACACTGCCCCATATAGTAATTTGTCCCCACATAGCAATTTGCCCCCACACTGCCCCATCTAGTAATTTGCCCCCACACTGCCCCATCTAGTAATTTGCCCCCACACTGCCCCATCTAGTAATTTGCCCCCACACTGCCCCATCTAGTAATTTGCCCCCACATAGTAGTCCCTCTCATAATAATTTGCCCCCACATAGTAATTTGTCCCCACATAGTATTCCCTCTCATAATAATTTGCCCCCACACAATAGTTTTCCCCACACTGCCCCCACATAGTAATTTGCCCCCACATAGCAATTACCCCACACTGTCCCCACATAGAAATTACCCCACACTGTCCCCACATAGAAATTACCCCACACTGTCTCCACATAGAAATTACCCCACACTGTCCCCACATGGCATTTTCCCCCACACTGCCCCCACACAATAGTTTCCCCCACATAGTAATTTGCCCCCACATAGTCCCCACATAGCAATTACCCCCACACAATAGTTTCCCCCACACTACCCCCAGATAGAAATTTGCCCCCACATAGTAGTCCCTCCCATAATAATTTGCCCCCACACAATAGTTTCCCCCACACTGCCCCATCTAGTGATTTGCCCCCACATAGTAGTCCCTCTCATAATAATTTGCCCCACATAGTAATTTGCCCCCACATAGTATTCCCTCATAATAATTTGCCCCCACACTGCCCCATCTAGTAATTTGCCCCCACATAGTATTCCCTCCCATAATAATTTGGCCCCATACAGCCCCCACATTCCCCCCCATGTAATCGATTTATCTTCCCTAATAGGTCCTCCTGTGTCCCCCCCCAAATAGGCAAATGAAATAAAAAAATAAAAAATGAACAAAAAATGAAAAAATAAATACTTACCTATGTCCAGGGCCAGGCGCTTGCTCGCAGAGGAAGGCGGGCGGGATGAGTCAGGCGCGTCACAGTGCTGCGTCCCGTCACAGGCGCGCGATGACGTCATCACGCACGCCTGCGCCGGGATTTCACTACCGCATAGGCCTCAGGCCTACAAGGCCTGAGGCCTATGCGGTGAATGCCGGTGATCGGCGACGGGACAGGGAGCTATGCGCTCCCGTGCCCCGCCGCAGTATGTGGGCGTTCGGGTCAGCGTTGGGCCCCCCAGCGGTGCTGGGCCCGGGGCTGCCGACCCGAACGTCCCTATTGTAATCCGCCACTGTCCATAAGAAGCCCACACAGATGTATCTCATGGGGTGGGCTGAAGACAAATCGCCTCCATTTAGAGTTCTATAATTAAAGGGGTTATCTTTTAATATTCCTGATCTGTACTCAGGATAGGTCATCACTATCAGATTAGCTGTTAAAAGAGGCCGGCGCTCTATGACCGCCGCAGCCTCTTCCTAGGCAATGTGACGTCACCGTACAGCGGTCATATAGCCAAGCTGCAGCTCACCCCTATAGAAGTAAATGGAGCTGAGCTGCAATACCAAGCAGAGCCACTATACTAAGTACGGAGCTGTGCTCGGAGAGATGTCAGGAGCAAGCTGTGCTCCCTATAGCTCAGGTGAGTGCAGAGGCTGACTGGCAGGGGGTGCCGGGACTCTGACCCCCGCCGATCTAATAATGAGGACCTATCCTGAATGGAACCTACAGAGAAAAAGTATAAAGAAATAATCTGTAAACTCCTGGTTTTGGCTTACAAATACCGATGAAAAATAATCACCGAATACTGACCATGTGAAAGTGACCATAGGCTGTTGTAGTGAAGCTGTTCCTTTAAAGAGGTTTTCCAAACTTCCATTCATTTGATTGGGAGCCAAGTTGTAGTAACCGGGCATGAACCCAGCTGTGCTTTTGGCTCCTTCCAAAATAGTAGCTCAGGCGCCAGGAGCCGCAGGAAACAGCTAATTAGTGGGGGGTGACAGAAATCAGATCCCCAGAAACCAGATATTAATGACCTATCCAAAGAATAGGTTACCAATATTCGGATCCTGGAAAACCCCTTTACGTCTCTGTTCAGTTTTTTATTTTTATTTTTTGCAAATAGGATGCGGACCCATTCACTTCAATGGGTTCGCAAAAAAAAATGCAGACAGCACACCGTGTGCTGTCCGCATCAGTATGTCCGTTCCGAAGCTCCGAAAAAAAAAATAGAGCATGTCATATTTTTGTCCGTTTTAGGCATTGTTACAATGGATCCGCAAAATTAAACGGATGGCATACGGATTTCATCAGTTTTTTTTTTCTTTTTGCGGATACGCAATTTGTGGACCGCAAAACACATACAGTCGTGTGCATGCAGCCTTATAGAGAAAAAAAAAAACCTCATAAGGACATACATGTACATTAGTTAAAGAGGACCTTTCACTAGAATAAAACTATGTGTGGAGAAAAAGAGGCACAGCACACCAACATCAAAACCTCATCCCAACTGTGAAGTATGGTGGTGGGGGCATCATGGTTTGGGGCTGCTTTGCTGCGTCAGGGCCTGGATGGATTGCTATCATCGAAGGAAAAAAGAATTCCCAAGTTTATCAAGACATTTTGCAGGAGAACTTAAGGCCATCTGTCCACCAGCTGAAGCTCAACAGAAGATGGGTGTTGCAACAGGACAACGACTCAAAGTGTATGTATAATATCGGTAAATATATATCTCCATATGAATGGGTCCGCATCCTATTAGCAAAAAAAAACAAAAAAAAACGGAACGGACACGGAAACTAACAACGTTCGTGTGCATGTAGCTTGTTAAGCAGATACAGAAATGAAGTAAAAGTTAACAAGAAAAAGAACATTCAATGTAGACAAACGTTTATATTTTGGTCTGTGTTAATTGAATTTTTTACTGCAGACTCTTAATTTCATGCTGCAGAACAAGTGAAAACAGTCAAGACAAGACATACAGATACCAGGAACAAAACTTTACATTTCTGAGATCAACCATCACAGATATATCATTTTAATGATACAACGTCACTTCCCCTTTAAGCTATAATTATTTTATGTAATGCTGTCTTATGCCTGAGCTTATCTGCCCAGCCCTGGCATATCCATCTGCTACAGCCTATTTTCAGTTTATTCGTATTAGCAGGCACTGTCGCTGGGCACAGTGGCTGAGATATCAGAGATTCCAATTTGTAGATAATACAAAAGAGGAGAACAATATATTGCTACAGCAGTGGAGACCTGATATTGGCCCTCCAAACTCTAGAAAAGATAGGGCAAAGCCATTTTTTTTTTTAGTTTTAGTTTCACATCCAACCTACCCAGAGGAGTAAATATGATATTGTATTTCTTTTTATATATTTTGGGTATCAGCGATACCAGTTAAGCTTACTTTTATTTACTATTTCTATTCTTTATATGATAAATGTGTTTTTTTTTTAAATATATTTTAGCTTTTATTTTTTAAAGATCACTTGTACAATACACTGCAATACTTCTATATTATAGTGTATTGTATCTGTGATCCTATTACACCCTGCCTCTGGTAGTCGGAGCACTAGGATAGCAGGATGCCATAACAACTGATCTGCACCCCGTGAGTGAATCACAGGGGAGGAGGGATCGGGTGAAGAGGGAGCCTCCTCTCCGCTCAGAGGGCTAAACATCTGTGATCACAGCTAAAACTTATCCCAGATGTTAAAGGGGTTTTCCCATCTCAGACAATGTGGGCATATTGCTACACCAAGAACGGAGCCCTGAAAGTCGTGGAGGGTGCACTGTGCATGTGCAGCCGCCCTCTATTCATTTCTATGGGGCCGCTGAAAATAGCCGATCAGTGGCTCGACTATTTCCATTGGCCCCATAGAGATGAAGAAGAAAGGTGGCCGCGGAAGCGCGGTGCGCTTCCATTCACTACTAAGGGGAGAACGCTTGGTGGTGGCCGGACCGGGGATCGCCGCAACAGTCACAAGAAATACAATGGGATCACCGCTACTCAGCAATCCTGGCCGCAACAGCTGTCACGCAACCAGTGTTTCCATGTAGCCCTAGCCATACTGATCAGATAGGGAACCCGTAACCAAGAAAATCCTAAATAATCTGCAGGCAGCATGTTATAGAACAGGAGGAGCTGATCAGAGTGACATCGTTTTCTGGAATAAGATTCAGTATAACAGAAATTTCATCGATTTAAATTCCTGCTTATTCTGAACTTTGAAGTCCAGGAGGCGGTCCTATCAGTGATTGACAGCTATCTCTGTATACACAGTAACAGTGGGAAGGCTGTCAATCACTGATAGGACCGCCCCCTGGACTTCAAAACTCAGAATAAGCAGGAACATAAATGAATAAAATACAAGTTTTACTGAATCTTTTCCCATAAAACTAGATATCAATCTGCTCAGCTCCTCCTGCTCTATAACATGCCGAGGCTTCAGCTCAGACACCATGTTCAACTTGACATGTCATGTTCCCTACAATGACGTATCCTGTGGATAGGTCATCAATATCAGGAGCCTGGAAAACCCCTTTAATTCTCTACACCCTTGTTTGCTAACATTGCAAAATCCGTGGAGAGGGGAATCGCTGCACAAATCCAACCCACCCATTAAAATGTGGTATTCAGTTAACCCAGCCTAATTCACACTGGCACATTACAGCTTCCAACAACCTCCAAATTGTATGAAGGTGTAATACGGAACCCATAACAGTCTATAGCACCATACCGTTCCTCCATAAAGCGGCACTGCTTCTAAATAGGAACATCATAGTACAGAAGCAACATAAGGCAGCACCTGGAGAGCCTACAGCTCCATACTGCTGAGCTATGGGGGCTTCTTTATCTTGTTTTTTAGATTTTGTTTTCTTGCTATCATATGTTTGTTAGGACTAATTCATTACTAGAATAAACACTTCTTACAATAAGAGCCATAACAAATAAGGCCAGATTCACATACTACATTTTTGTAATCAGTCTTTGGCACAGTTTTTTTAAGCCAAAGCTAGTAGTGATTTTAAAGTGTTCTCCAGGCTACAGACACTGCTCACCTATGGACAGGTCATTAATATCAGATTGGTGGGGGTACCACTGTTTCCGGCTGCCAGAGCTCCAGAAACTATACAATGTATGGAGATGGAGGCAGACAGCGCCATACACTGTGTAGTGGCCATGCCAGGGTACTACAACTCAACTCCCATTCAAGAGACTGGGAGCTGAGCCTCAGTACATCGGTGCCAGAAACTACTCAGTGTATGGAGTCTTCTGCTTCTGCCCCGCGGAACCCCAAAATAGGCGATTGTGGGGATTCCGGGTGCTGGACCACCACTGATTTGATACCGATGACCTATCCAGAGCACGGGTCATCAATACCTGTAGCCCAACTAACCTCTTTCAGAAAAGAAAAAGTATAAAGGAAGGACTACACCGAAAACCGCATGTTTGATTTCAGCCTTAAGGCTTCCTTCATACACAATTTTTGTGGCAGTTTTTTGGGGTAATAAACGCTCTTTTTTTGGGGTCATGCATTTTTTCAGGAGTTTTAGTTTTCTATATAAGTCTTTGGGAAAACACCTGAAAAACAGGTATACTCAAAACATTCTGTGCATCAAAGAAAAAAAAAAAAAAAACACTAAAGATTAGGAAAAAATCATGCACTATTTGTGCTGTGTTTCATCTTTAAGTAGCTTTCTCCTTTTTTTTTTTGCCAAAAACAAGCATCAATGCTGGGGAAAAAACACACCCAAAAACACTGTGATACCACCCTAAGGGCTCATTCACACGACCGTATGTATTTTATGGTCCACAAGACCCGAATCCTCAAAAAAAAAAAAAAAGATTTCGTTCGTGTTTTAGGGTCCATTCACACGTCAGTATTTTTACCTTTCCAGATAAACGTTCCGATTTAAAACGGAATGGAAACGGAGTGTTATAACGGACGTGTAAATGGAGCCTTACATCGTTTTTGTTTATTTGCTGACCCAATTTAACAATGCTTGTCCTCGTCCGCAAAACGGACTTGTGGAACAGACTTGCGGACATACGGATATGAAATGCACACAGAGTAATTTCAATTTTTTTGCAGACGCATTGAAATGAATGGTTCCGCATACGGCCTAAAAAAAAAAAAAAAAAAAAAAAAAAGGGGAAACAGACAAAAAATTGTTTGTGTGCATGAGCCCTAAACAAGATGTTAAAACATGGTGCAGCAGTCACTGCAATTAATACAGGAGGGAAATGATTTTGCAAGTTTTTGAAGTAATTAGAAAAATAAAACACTGAACAACATTTACATAGAAAGTTATAGGAGCACCGGGTGCTCAGGAGAAGATAGGGGGACGCCGGACCCCTGCCCGTCACATGACCCTCTTAAGAGGAAACCGAGATGTAGGACTCTTGTTGGCATTCTGATCATAGTTGACACTGGTCCAGGAGGAGAGGGCACTTCTCTCACAAGTATTAGAATTTGCTCTCGTTATTAACCCTGTATATTAATGAGGGATCAACAGATAGTGGACCTATAGGCCACAGAGCAGCATTTACTATTATGGAACCTGCCAATGTTATACTAATAGATAGAATATACCATAATTGGTTACAGGATCCACCCCGATCTACTCCGTACCCACTTCACTCACTCGCTGCAGCTCAGGCACAGACGCCAGTCATCTTCAGCATCACTTATATATTATTTAAAGCTTCCAATCTTGCCTACCAAACTCTTTTCTACACATTAAAACGCTCTATAAATTCCTTCTGCATCAGTACCCACTGCTTTCACCTCCGCTACAAAAAAATAAAATAACATAAACTTCATTAATTAGGAATGTTAAGAAAGTAACATAAAAAGCGAAGCCACAAACTACATTTTTATGTTATTTGCAGTCCTGGCATTGGATTTTGTGGCCATCAAGAGTTAATGGTAGTTTGATGAGAATGCCTACTTATCTATGATCAGGCATATATATATATATATATATATATATATATATATATATATATATATATATATATATTTTGCGCACAGGCAGATGTAGCAGAGCTGAGCTGGTCATTTCAGCATCACCAAGTTCAACGTAACTCATGATCTGTTAGCTGTGGTTTTACATAGGACTGCAGGCAAATCTACAAGTTATCTCAACTCGGTGGGTTGTTAGTGTAGAAAAGAAACAGTGTCCAGCTCTGCTACACCTCTATCCATCATTAGAGAAAAAGAAGAAGATGCTAGAAATAATGATAACTTACAGTAGTATCTCTTCATAGGTAGGGCTCAATAAAAAGCCCCAGGGGTCCAGCTCCTCACTCTGCTCTTCCCTCAGCTGTGACCCAGGCACATGGTCAGGCTGAAGCAGGTTTTCCCTCTGCCATGCATGCGAATATTACTGATTTTGACAGTCTTGTCTTTCAAGAGCCGATTAACAATGCAGCCTCTGCTTATGTATCCAGCTGTGCGCTTCCTCAGTGCCTCCGAAAAACCAGGCGGCACATTCTTTCCAGGGCTTCCTCTATAGAGCAATCTCTGAACAGACACTCCTGGTCAGGATGCTACACTGTATTATGCTGATCCTCCCCTTCCTATCTGACTGTGAACAGCAGCAGCCGCACACAGAGGCAGGGTCCCTCGGGACTGCTTTTTTTCCCCTGTATGTCAGATCTCTACTCTTCTGTAGATGTTATCAGATGCAAATATGGGCTTTTAAACCGTCTGTTCCTGTGCAACATGTACATAAAACCACAAACTGCTACTACCAGGGCATTGTCTTTTTCCTGTTCCTTTCCATACAATGCGCAGAGTAGGTAGATCAAACACAAGTCGAGTTTTTTTTGTTTTGTTTTTTTAAGTGTGGTGTGCAGTAAGGTTCATCTATGCACTCCCCCCCCCCCCAAAAAATAAATAAATAAATTATATATATATAGATCCATGGAAAGATTCAGGCAGCACTCCCTTCAGTGCAAATATAACTGTGCAGGTGCCCGCGGCGGTCCCTCGACATGGGACAAATTCAGTAGAAAAGGAAAGTCCGCAGCACTCCTTTAAATAAAAAAGTGTAGTTTATTCACACATGTCAGACAACGTTTCGGTCCTCTCACAGGACCTTTTTCAAGTCAAGTGAGACTTGACTTGAAAAAGGTCCTGTGAGAGGACCGAAACGTTGTCTGACATGTGTGAATAAACTACACTTTTTTATTTAAAGGAGTGCTGCGGACTTTCCTTATATATATATATATATATATATATATATATATATATATATATATATATATATATCCAGCAGTAAGGGTTCTAATCTCCTGCCATCTGGCTGCAAGCAAAATGGGACCATCTATTAAGAGCAGACTCCACACTCTTCATAACTCGTACCCACTACTATCTCCAAATAAAATGAGCCGCCAGCTATAAACCCATACTGCTGCCTAATGGAGTCCAGACAATCCGACAGTAATGTGATCTTATAGCATGGAATTAATTGGCAATAAAAAAAAAAAAATTCCACCCAGATTTTTTTTACCTGGTTGCACCAAAATACTGACATTCAATGCCAAATAACATTTATATACATTTCTCAAATAATACAACCACTAAGTAGCAAAGTAATACCGCCATACAAGGCCTAAATAATACCTACTGAACATACAGTACTAAAACAACACTGACATATACAGTTGCAAGAAAAAGTTTGTGAACCCTTTGGAATGATATGGATTTCGGCACAAATTGGTCATAAAATGTGATCTGATCTTCATCTAAGTCACAACAATAGACAATCACAGTCTGCTTAAACTAATAGCACACAAAGAATTAAATGTTACCATGTTTTTATTGAACACACCATGTAAACATTCACAGCGCAGGTGGAAAAAGTATGTGAACCCTTGGATTTAATAACTGGTTGAACCTCTTTTGGCAGCAATAACTTCAACCAAACGTTTCCTGTAGTTGCAGATCAGACGTGCACAACGGTCAGGAGTAATTCTTGACCATTCCTCTTTACAGAACTGTTTCAGTTCAGCAATATTCTTGGGATGTCTGGTGTGAATCGCTTTCTTGAGGTCATGCCACAGCATCTCAATCGGGTTGAGGTCAGGACTCTGACTGGGCCACTTCAGAAGACGTATTTTCTTCTGTTTAAGCCATTCTGTTGATTTACTTCTATGCTTTGGGTCGTCCTGTTGCAACACCCATCTTCTGTTGAGCTTCAGCTGGTGGACAGATGGCCTTAAGCTCTCCTGCAAAATGTCTTGATAAACTTGGGAATACATTTTTCCTTCGATGATAGCAATCTGTCCAGGCCCTGACGCAGCAAAGCAGCCCCAAACCATGATGCCCCCACCACCATACTTCACAGTTGGGATGAGGTTTTGAGGTTTGTGTGCTGTGCCTCTTTTTCTCCACACATAGTGTTGTGTGTTTCTTCCATACAACTCAACTTTGGTTTCATCTGTCCACAGAATATTTTGTCAGTACTGCTGTGGAACATCCTCTGTGGTATCCTCCCATGAAATCCATTCTTGTTTAGTGCTTTACGTATCGTAGATTCGCTAACAGGGATGTTAGCATATGCCAGAGACTTTTGTAAGTCTTTAGCTGACACTCTAGGATTCTTCTTCACCTCATTGAGCAGTCTGCGCTGTGCTCTTGCAGTCATTTTTACAGGACGGCCACTCCTAGGGAGAGTAGCAGCAATGCTGAACTTTCTCCATTTATAGACAATTTGTCTTACCGTGGACTGATGAACAGCAAGGCTTTTAGAGATACTTTTATAACCCTTTCCAGCTTTATACTAACAACAGTTCTTAATCGTAGGTCTTCTGAGAGCTCTTTTGTGTGAGGCATCATTCACATCAGGCAATGCTTTTTGTGAAAAGCAAACCCAGAACTGGTGTGTGTTTTTTATAGGGCAGGGCAGCTGTAACCAACACCTCCAAACTCATCTCATTGATTGGACTCCAGTTGGCTGACACCTCACTCCAATTAGCTCTTAGAGATGTCACTAGTCTAGGGCAGGGGTGTCAAACTCAAATTCATCGGGGGCCGCATCAGCAGTTTGGTCACCCTCAAAGGGCCGGGGGCCGGCATCTGCTTTTATAATGACAGCGGGGCCCGTGCAGTGACTGTATTCTACTACACGGGCCCCGCTCACTGTATAATCGTATCTCTAATAGTTAATGGTTGCCGTATGTATATAATCGCATAAGGAGCGCTGTGTATTACCGGTACTTTCAACTACAATCGCTCGCCGAGAGGAGGGAGGAGGCAGGCCGGGAGGACAGGCGCTGGCAGCGTGAGTCATACGTCATGCGCCCACGCCGCCTGCTTCATTCATAAAGTGAGCGGCGCAGGCGCGTGACGTATGACTCACACACTGCCAGCGCCCGTCCTCCCAGCCTGCCTCCTCCCTCCTCTCGGCGAGCGTTTGTAGTAGTAAGTACTCCGCTCATTATGCGATTATGTACATAACTATTTACTATTAGACATACGATTATACAGTGAGCGGGGCCCGTGTAGTAGAATAGTCACTGCACGGGCCCCGCTGTCATTATAAAAGCAGACGCCGGCCCCCAGCCCCTCCTCCCTCACAGCTGATACACCCGCCGCGCGGCATCGCGGCGGGTGTATCATTGAAAATCGCAAAATAATTTGCGCCAATTCGCACGAAAATTCGCAAATCGCAAAATAAGCTGCATTCGCCGTATAAGACGCACTGCTATTTTCCCCCCACTTTTGGGGGGGAAAAAGTGCGTCTTATACGGCGAAAAATACGGGTATGTTTTTAGGAGAATCTACTGAACCAAAATGATATATAACATTATGTATTGATAAATCGCAGTTAAGGATTATAAGTAGCCAAAAACTTAGACTTTAGTGGGGTGACACTGTTACAATACACTTCAAATGTTTTATATTTATACCTTTTTAGAAAAAACACTGCTGCACTGTCTGCAGGCAGGGCACAGTGGGCACTACTTGGGCGCTGGAGCTGGACTGGAGAGGAGAAGAATGATTTCAATTCTCCCTCCCTGCCTCTCTCTCTGATGTCACTTCCTGTATGGACCTGACTTCCTTATCAGAGAGGAGGAGGGAGGGACTAGTCTGGGAGGAGCGAGGAGGAGCAAAGACTGGAGACCGGAGACTGAACACAGTGAGTGAGCAGCTGCGCTGCCTGGAATCATTCACTGTGTAGTGACTGTGTAGACTAGAGGAGGGAGGGAGGGAGGGGAGGGACTCGGGGAGGCTTGGGAGGAGCGCTGGCTGCGCTCAGCTGATCACCCGGCCCGGCTGCCGCAGTGAGTGACAGCAGCTAAGCTTAGGTCGGACAAACACTGTCTGCTACGCGGGCCACATGACGAGGTCTGGCGGGCCGGATTCGGCCCGCGGGCCTTGTGTTTGACACCCGTGGTCTAGGGGTTCATATACTTTTTCCACCTGCACTGTGAATGTTTACATGGTGTGTTCAATAAAAACATGGTAACATTTAATTATTTGTGTGCTATTAGTTTAAGCAGACTGTGATTGTCTATTGTTGTGACTTAGATGAAGATCAGATCACATTTTATGACCAATTTGTGCAGAAATCCATATCATTCCAAAGGGTTCACATACTTTTTCTTGCAACTGTATGGGGTCATTTATTGAGAGCAGCGTTTTAGAAGGCAGTCTTAACCCCTTAGTGACCACTAATACACATTTTTACTGACGTAATCAATCATTACATGTACAGTCGTGGCCAAAAGTTTTGAGAATGACACAAATATTAGTTTTCACAAAGTTCGCTGCTAAACTGCTTTTAGATCTTTGTTTCAGTTGTTTCTGTGATGTAGTGAAATATAATTACACGCACTTCATACATTTCAAAGGCTTTTATCGACAATTACATAACATTTATGCAAAGAGTCAGTATTTGCAGTGTTGGCCCTTCTTTTTCAGGACCTCTGCAATTCGACTGGGCATGCTCTCAATCAACTTCTGGGCCAATTCCTGACTGATAGCAACCCATTCTTTCATAATCACTTCTTGGAGTTTGTCAGAATTAGTGGATTTTTGTTTGTCCACCCGCCTCTTGAGGGGGAGTTTCCAGGCCATGGACCCAAAATGTCAACGTTTTGGTCCCTGAGCCACTTAGTTATCACTTTTGCCTTATGGCACGGTGCTCCATCGTGCTAGAAAATGCATTGTTCTTCACCAAACTGTTGTTGGATTGTTGGAAGAAGTTGCTGTTGGAGGGTGTTTTGGTACCATTCTTTATTCATGGCTGTGTTTTGGGGCAAAATTGTGAGTGAGCCCACTCCCTTGGATGAGAAGCAACCCCACACATGAATGGTCTCAGGATGCTTTACTGTTGGCATGACACAGGACTGATGGTAGCGCTCACCTTTTCTTCTCTGGACAGGCCTTTTTCCTGATGCCCCAAACAATCGGAAAGAGGCTTCATCGGAGAATATGACTTTGCCCCAGTCCTCAGCAGTCCATTCACCATATTTTCTGCAGAAGATCAATCTGTCCCTGGTGTTTTTTTTGGAGAGAAGTGGCTTCTTTGCTGCCCTTCTTGACACCAGGCCATCTTCCAAAAGTCTTCGCCTCACTGTGCGTGCAGATGCGCTCACACCTGCCTGCTGCTATTCCTGAGCAAGCTCTGCACTGGTGGCACTCTGATCCCGCTGCTGAATCCTCTTTAGGAGACAATCCTAGCCCTTGCTGGACTTTCTTGGACGCCCTGAAGCATTCTTAACAAGAATTGAACCTTTGACCTTCATTCTTAACAAGAATTGAACCTCTTTCCTTGAAGTTCTTGATGATCCTATAAATTGTTGATTGAGGTGCAATCTTAGTAGCCACAATATCCTTGCCTGTGAAGCCTTTTTTATGCAACGCAATGATGGCTGCACGCGTTTCTTTGCAGGTCACCATGGTTAACAATGGAAAAACATTGATTTCAAGCATCACCCTCCTTTTAACAGGTCAAGTCTGCCATTTTAAACCAATCAGCCTGACATAATTATCTCCAGCCTTGTGCTAGTCAACATTCTCACCTGAGTTAACAAGACGATTACTGAAATGAAATCAGCAGCAGGTCCTTTAATGACAGCAATGAAATGCAGTGGAAAGGTTTTTTGGGGATTAAGTAAATTTTCATGGCAAAGAAGGACTATGCAATTCACCTGATCACTCTTCATAACATTCTGGAGTATATGCAAATTGCTATTATAAAAACTTAAAGCAGCAAATTTTCCAATTTCCAATATTTATGTAATTCTCAAAACTTTTGGCCACGACTGTACTTAAAATGGTGCATTAAAAACTATAACTTGTCCTGCAAAAAATTAGACCTCATACAAGTACATTGATGAAAAAAATAAAGTTAAAGCTCTTGGAATGCAATTTTTTAAAAATGCCCGTGGTCACCAAGGGGTTAATACCCCTGCGCTGTCGCTTTATGCGTCTAAGTTATGTAGAAGCGCCGGACTCTACATAACTTTGACCTGTGATGGCTAACCTCTGGCGCTCCCGCTGTGGTAAAACTACAACTCCCAAGATGTACACTTGCTTTGGCTGTTCTCAGAACTCTATAGAATTGAATGGAGCATGCTGGGAGTCGTAGTTTCACCACAGCTGGACTGCCGGAGGTTAGCCATCACTGACTTAGGCCATCCACCGCCGGCCATCATATTCATACTGTAGCCCACTCAGGTAACAGTATATTTTCTATTCATAATATTGCAAAAAATTCAACTTGGTTGAAAAACAAAATTTTACTGATCCAGGAATCTGCCCAGAGCAGTTGTCACCTTTCTTCCTCCTTATGCTTGTTGGATTGTTCAAAAGTTATGCTCTGCAAAGCATGCTGGAGAGCAATGCAAGAAAGGGAAAATCAGAGATTCTGCGTGTCATGAATGATTCCCCACAATATTTAGAGAATATTGCATACAGTATGAATGTTTTATTTTCTTATCACAGGTAAGAAAATTAAAGAAGGGCTTTGATTATTGGCTAGAAAATCGCTGTGTCCTTAAGATAACACTGAGCTGCCAAAAAGGACAGAAGTGGAAGGTCTGGCCACGGGAATATAGATCTATATATAACAATTATAACACAGGAGTAAGATTTTTTTTATATATATATTAAGAAATTACGACTACGGTATTTTGCTCACTAGTTCTAAGTATCTTCAATTAAGAAAAATGAAGCAATTTAGCAAATCATCTTAAAAAATATCTTACATTTTTACATGTACATCTCCTACACCCAACAATAAAGTGCCCACAGTACCCCAGTAGTAATAATGCCACCATAGTGCCCCCAGCAGAATCAAGAACCCTCTATAAGACACCCCAGTAGTAATACGGCTGATCTATAAGGGCCCCTACAATATCCTTCTTGAATTGGCATGCAACCTGTAGTAGCCCTAGTATTTATAAGGCCCAACTGTAGTGCCCCTAGTATTTATATTGCCCCCTGTAGTTATAATGCGCTTTAGTGCCCCTTGTGTTATAACGTCCCCCAGTGCCCCTATATTATAATGTCCCTCCTGTAGTGCCCCCTGTATAATAATGCCTGTTTTAATGCCCTATTATACTGCCCAGTGCATTATTTTAAAACCAATTTTCATTTTGTAAAGAACAGCCATACGATGAACAAAAACATCTACCTAAAAAAAATGGATCGGTGATTGCAATATCCAAGATATTTTATCTAGGTAACGATCATAAACATAAAGGGTAAAACTAGGTTCATTAGAAGGTCTGGGGTCATTGAAACAATGAGGCTATGTATAAATATGAAGACCCATAAGAAGCACAATTCTGGTAGTAATAGGAAAAGCAAAACAATGGGGGAGACATAAAAAGGCAAAAGGGAGGAGGCAAGGAAAAAAAATAAGAGGTGGATAGATTTATAATACGTGTTAAAAGCTGGAAATCCAGGTGAATGATGAGAACTAACTCATCACTAACTCAACCTTGGTAAAACAATATTGGTGTATGAAGGGATAGTCACATTCCGAAATCATGGCCCCGTATTATAATGCCCTCTTTACTGCCCCCCTTTATTATAATGGCCTATTTATTATCCCCTTTATTATAATGGCTTCTTAATGCCCCTTGTATTACAACAGGCCTTTACTTCCCCTGTAATACCCCTTTATTGCCCCCCTGTAACCTCCTGCACCAGGTCTAAAGCGGTGCGATAAAGTGATCATTAACACCTGCACAAGGACGCAGGCATTCGTGGCCACATTATCATGCTGCTTGAGACCCAATGCCATTCTACTACCTCATAGGACTCAGGCCTAGTGGTCTGCAGACATTGAGGCTAAATGACAGGGATGAAAGCCATAGGCACCTGTGCCCCGCTGTAAACTGCCGCCCCTCAGAGGCAGGTTGGCCATCGCCTGAGGTGACATGAGTATCTCACCACATGGCAGATGCGGCCCTGTAAATAAGGTAGTCAAGCTAGTTAGGGAGTCATTTATTATGGGAAGTATGCCACTTTTTGGGCGTACTTTTGTCACAAATTTGGTCGCAAAGGGCATTTGCGGCCGAATGCGGTAAAGCTAACACCTCTACATAACTTAGGCACATCAAGCGGCAACGTACATGGACTAAGACCAGCGTCTTAATCGCCGATATTAGTAAATGTACGCCTTAATGTCTTTGCAGACAGTACACTCTAATCCATGAGAACATTTAGCTGTCAAGAAAACCTCTAATATCTGCTTTTTTTGTTTATTGGAAGTCCTAGAGATCACCCCGATCATTATCCTGATGTTACAGCATACAGTGTGAAATAAAATGAAATATTTGATACAAAAATTTAAAAAGAAAGTGAGCCCTATATACCACAACAGTAAATGTATGAAGGCGAGTGATGGAAGATAACCAACTAGATGTCCAAATGCTCTTATCACAATCTTTTAGTCAACAGTAAAAATTTGATTATACATGGCAAATGTATATAGTCAGCGTACCTGGTGCCCTGCTCATTAACGGTACTGCTGCTTTTTTCACATTCTGGAACCACATTTTTCCTCACAAAATGACAGCTACAGTCTCTGAGAGTGTTCTTAGGACGCGCTAGCGAGAGTTCAATTGGCACCTGCGCAGTTGATCCAATGGAGCTCTCCTTGCCCTGAGAGCTGAACTGGCAAGTGCTAAAGTATCAATTTCCTCACTGGCATTAGCACAAGATTTCAGGGTCAGGTATCCGAACAATGAGGATGTCTGGCCTTGTCAATTAGGGTATGAGAGCGAGAGGAAGAGCTAAAGCCCGGCTCCGAGGATTCAGTTGAGCCCTCGGTGCTCTAAGCACCTCAATTGCATAAAAATAAAAGTAAGAATTTCATTGCAATAGTACACCTAATCGCAGCATATTTAATTCACCATGATTAACCCCTCCAGGCAGTATGCCTGGTTTAATAGAGTTGATCATGTTGACAGATGCTCTTTAAGCATTAGGCCATTTTTCTAATTAAATATATTCCCTTTAAGGGATTAGGAGACGATTTCAGTTTTCTGTCGTGGTTTGATTTGGACATATTATACATATCGTAATAACATGAGGAGATCTCTGGTGTTATGAACGCAAACCGCAGCAGTAATAATTACTGAACGTATTAGACTACTTTAACACTAGCGTTTTTTAAAGATCCGTCATGGATCTGCAAAAGCGCTTCTGTTACAATAATACAACTGCAAATGAACGGATCCGGTTGTATTATGCCTTCTATAGCCATGACGGATCAGTCTTTAACACCATTGAAAGTCAACGGGGGACGGATCCGTTTTCTATTGTACCAGATTGTGTCAGAGAAAACGGATCTGTCCACAATGACTTACATTGTGTGCCAGGATGAATCCGTTTGGCTCCGCTTCGTCAGGCGGACATCAAAACGCTGTAGGCAGCGTTTTGGTGTCCGCCTCCAGAGCGGAATGGTGACTGAACGGAGGCAAACTGATGCATTCTGAGCGGATTCTTATCCATTCAGAATGCATTAGGGCAAAACTGATCAGTTTTGGACCGCTTGTGAGAGCCCTGAACGGATCTCACAAACGGAAAGCCAAAACGCGAGTGTTAAAGTACTGTAGCCTTACATATGCATATATGGTTAGCTCTAGACCTCATGTTCGTATTACAGCTACGTACAGCCTGTATGTTGTAGGGAGAAATAATACGGCACTCGCAGACTTCTATGTCACCAATGTCTCATTTGTGGGATGTATCATTGGGGATACTGTATTAAATATTAAGCATTGCTTCCAGTGTGGAGTGACCCCATAGTATGACGCAGAGCGAAACATGAGCGTAGAGAGGATGAGAGAACAGATTTGTTTGCAATCATTTTTTTACATTTACATGACATTTGAGTTATGTGCACATTTTGGGGGTCTTAATAAACCTTTGCGCTGGATCCGCCGAAGTTACATACAGGCGCTGGCCTCTATATAACTTCGGCGCATCCACCACAACTGTAAGCCAGCTTCCTTGCTGGCTTAAATTTAGACCATTTTATAAGCCTAAAACAGGCGTAGAAAATTATGAATGAAACTGGTCTGCCTGCTCGTCCCCTTCCCCGCCCAAAAAACGCCCTGATTTATTTTTTTACACCTGGCGTAAGCTGGGAAAAGTCGCTAATTACGAACGCAAATAACCTTTGCGCTTTGATCAGAAAACTGGTTTATTTCTGATAGTAAATTATCCTCTCTATTCGTTTTTGTCTCATTTTGTAGATCCTTGTAACATGACATGTCATGAAGCACTCTAAAAAATTTTTAACATATAATGTTATCTCAGAAGTAATATTCTAGTTGTGCAATTTGTTTCATCCTAGATCAGTTCCATACAGATTTTGAACTCTAATTATGGGCACCTGGGTCATATGAATACAGTCTTACCACCAGTGCAGAGATATGTCTCTCCTGTATGGCTAACTTCCTGTTCTGCACAAACATAGAAGATGATTCTTTACGGTAAGGGCAGTGAGACTATGGAACGCTCTTCCTGAGGAGGTGGTGATGGTGAGTTCACTAAAAGAGTTCAAAGGGATGGAATCCCTAGCGAATGCCTTACGAGCCAATGATGCAATTAGAGGCCTGCACATTGGCAATATAGAACATAAACTGTCACTGTTTGCTGACGATCTCTTGATGTACTTAACAGCCCCTAGAATTGGTCTCCCCTCGGTATTGAAGGAATTTCGGATTTTTGGGACGTTGTCCAACTTCAAGGTCAATGTCCAAAAGTCTGAACTTTTAAATATCTCTCTCCCCTCTCGAGAGGTTACTGCACTCAAAGACGCATTCACTTTTAAATGGGCCCCAAGTAAGCTTAAACACCTGGGAACTTATGTCTCGTCTGACACTTCCCACTTGTTCAAGCTCAACTACCTCACTATACTTCGCACCATTGAAGATAACTTACAAACTTGGTCTGCTTTAAATATTTCGTGGTTCGGTAGAATAAACGCCTTAAAAATGGACTTCCTGCCCAGACTTCTTTATTTATTCCAGACAATCCCCTGTCGGATCCCAGCCTCTTACTTTGCGCGTCTTAGGAAACTTGCCTCCCGTTTTATATGGGGTAGATCCAAAGCTAGGTTGAGCTACAATCTTATGGTCAGGTCCAGGGAACATGGGGGCACGGGTTTGCCTGACTTCCTATCGTACTACAGAGCGGCGGTCGCCAATTGCGTAATTGACCTAACCCATAATCTTGAGGGGAAGCTCTGGGTTGAATTAGAACACGCTCTAGCTCCTGGCCTTATCCCAAGCGTTTTCTGGTTTCCGACAAATACACTGGCCCGGATACCTATTCAAAGGTTATCACCTTTCTTATCTTCTCTAGTACACATTTGGAACAAGTTTGCCTCCACGACCAGGTTGGCTACAATCCCTGGCCCTCTCACAAACATATCTGGTCATCCGTTGATTCCGGCCACACTGTTAGCTCTACCGACTCTCGGCTTACACTGTAGGCCCCAGATCAGGGTCAAAGATATATATTTGACCGGAGGGATTAAAGATTTTAAGGATTTAGGCCATATCATCCCTGACTCACCTGGGCGATGGTTTCACTTACTTACAATTACGCAGTTTCACTGGATCTCTGGCACCCGGTATACAACTACAGTCCTCACTATCTGATTTTGAGAAATTATGCCTAGCTACTTCTGCTCCTGGGCATTCTATTTCTCTTATATATGCCATTCTGAACTCGGGAGAGATCGGGGATGACACAGAAGAATTCCCGGCCCCGACTAAGAAAATTATGCTTTCATGGGAATCTGAACTGGGATATCCTCTTACACCTGATCAATGGAAGAGGTCTCTCCTTTTCATCCATAAGTCTTCGATCTCCTGTAAGATTCAGGAACTCAATTATAAGATCTGGTCTAGGTGGTATAGGACTCCGGTCAAACTTAACCAGTTCTATCCCTCGGTGTCAGACACGTGCTGGAGGTGTTCGAAAGATAGGGGCACTATGTTGCACATCTGGTGGGAGTGTACGGGAGTAGCAACTCTATGGAACGACATCTTCAAGCTATACGAATATCTATACAAAATCCATGTTCCTATGTCGCCCCAGATAGCTCTCCTTTCAGTTTTCCCGGGCAGAATTAGGATAGTTAGGAAGGGTATCCTTAGATTTTTTGTCATAGCAATGCGCCAAATAATTCCCAGAGCTTGGAGATCTTCAGATAGCCCCCTCAGAGTCACTTGGGTGGGTGCTTTAGATTCCTTGGCACGCCTGGAAGAGCTGGGTGCAGAAGACCAGGGTCTTGGAGTTGCTCACTTTAAACAATGGGAGGCCTGGTACCAGTTCCGTGCATCCCCAGGTTTCTCTGTTTGGTTGTCCTCAGGTCATGCTACCTAAAGTATCCTGTCTAGTCTGACTGCAATTGTATTGTGTATGGATTACTAGATCGATCCCTTCCCCTTCCTTCCCTCCTCCCCTCCTCTTCCTCCCCCCTGGATCCTTTGTCTTGTCTCCCCCCCCTCTCAACCCATTCATCTGGTATTGATGAGTGTAGAACCTATTTCCGTTATGCTGATGTAATATGTAATTTTGTAATTTTCGCATATTGCATATGCCCAATGTAACTTTCTCATGTTGCGTATATCCACATGCATATGGTTTTCAATAAAAACAAATTGAACCATAAAAGAGTTCAAAGGGGCCTGGATGTATTTCTGGAGTGTAATAATATTACAGGCTATAGCTACTAGAGAGGGGTCGTTGATCCAGGGAGTTATTCTGATTGCCTGATTGGAGTCGGGAAGGAATTTTTCCCCCTAAAATGAAGAAAATTGGCTTCTACCTCACAGGGTTTTTTACCTTCCTCTGGAGCAACTTGCAGAATAACAGGCCGAACTGGATGGACAGGTCTTTTTTCAGCCTTACAAACTACACTGAACAAAAATATATAAACGCAACACTTTTGGTTTTGCTCCCATTTTGAATGAGCTGAACTCAAAGATCTGAAACATATTCTACATACACAAAAGACCCATTATTCTCAAATGTTAGTGAGAACTTCTCCTTTGCCGAGATAATCCATCCCACCTCACAGGTGTGGCATATCAAGGTGCTGATTAGACAGCATGAATATTGCACAGGTGTGCCTTAGACTGCCCACGATAAAAGGCCATTCTGAAATGTGCACAGTTTTGCCTTACTTGGGGGGGGCGGGGGTCAAAAAAACAGTCACCATTTGCCTCACGCAGTGCAACACATCTCCGCCGCTAGTTCACTCATCTTCAATAGCTGTGTGAAGTTGCAGAATATTGGCAGGAACGGGAACACGCTGTCATACACGCTGATCCAGAGCATCCCAAACATGCTCAATGGGTGACATATCCGGTGAGTATGCTGGCCATGCAAGAACTGGGATGTTTTCAGCTTCCAGGAGTTGTGTACAGATCCTTGCAATATGGGGCCGTGCATTATCATGCTGCAACATGAGGTGATGGTCATGGATGAATGGCACAACAATGGGCCTAAGAATCTCATAACAGTATCACTGTGTATTCAAAATGCCATCAATAAAATGCACCTAGCGGCGAAGCGCTGCATACTCAGACATTGGCTACACCCCCAAGTGCCGACGATGTCTGAAGTATTTACTCACGCAAAGTCATGTTTTGACTTAGAGAAAGTGGAGGCGGAACAACTCAGAAGGAAACAAATAGATTCCCTCTTTAAACGATGGGAAAGCTTCATTAAGGTATTCTCAAACTCGGAACTGCGGATGGTGATGAAGCCATTTACCTCCTCAGAATGGTACTTAAAAAGAAAAAACGCAAATACATTAGGGAACCTTAAAGGGAGTCTGTCACCACATTTCAGCATATTAGACCGATCAAATAGGGTTATATGATCCACCCAGAACTTAAAAACGGTACCTTTGTTGTAGAAAACGGACTTTTCTTTTAGCCGAAAATGAACTTATAAGGTTATGTTAATGAGCCCTCTCAAGTGCCCAGGGCGGCCTCTCAATCCTCGGAGCCCAGGCAGCACCTCCTAAACGGCTCATAACCCCGCCCGTTTACTCCCCTTCCCTGTCCTTTTCTACTGCGGCTGTGCGGTCCAAATCGTAGCGGGCGCATGCGCAGTAGGTATTGTGATGCCCTGCCAGGAGCGGGCATCGCATTGCGCATGCGCCCGCTACGCTTTGGACCGCACAGCCGCAGTAGAAAAGGACAGGGGAGAGGAGTAAACGGGCGGGGGCAGAGGCGCGTGGAGGGCGGGGTTATGAGCCGTTTAGGAGGTGCTGCCTGGGGCTCCGAGGATTGAGAGACCGCCCTGGGCACTTGAGAGGGCTCATTAACATAACCTTATAAGTTCATTTTCGGCTAAAAGAAAAGTCCGTTTTCTACAACAAAGGTACCGTTTTTAAGTTCTGGGTGGATCATATAACCCTATTTGATCGGTCTAATATGCTGAAATGTGGTGACAGACTCCCTTTAAGGTAGACTGAGATAGTATTGAAAGATTTGGGGAAAGAGATAGAGAGAGTGGGGAGGGGGGTGGGACGGGGATATATTGTTATGTTCTTATTATTATACTCTGTATACACTGATAATGAATCATTATCCTATACCATAAGTATTATTCTTTTTTGTACTGATCATGTGATCCGGAAAAAAAATTCTATAAAAATTATATTGAAAAAAATATATAAAATGCACCTGTGTTCGTTGTCCATAACATACGCCTGCCGATACCATAACCCCACCGCCACCATGGGCCACTCGATCCGCAACATTGACATCAGCAAACCGCTCACCCACGCGACGCCACACACGCCGTCTGCCATCTGCCCTGAACAGTGAAAACTGGGACTCATCTGTGAACAGAACGACTCCGAATCTGAGCATTTGCCCACTCAAATCGGTTACGACGGTGAACTGCAGTCAGATCCAGACCCCGATGAGGACGACGAGCATGCAGATGAGCTTCCCTGAGACGGTTTCTGACAGTTTGTGCAGAAATTCTTTGGTTATGCAAACCAATTGTTGCTTCAGCTGTCCGGGTGGCTGGTCTCAGACGATCATGGAGGTGAACATGCTGGATGTGGAGGTCCTGGGCTGGTGTGGTTACACGTGGTCTGCAGTTGTGAGGCCGGTTGGATGTACCGCCAAATTCTCTAAAACGCCTTTGGAGGCGGCCTATGGTAGAGAAATGAACATTCATTGCACAGGAAAAAGCTCTGGTAGACATTCCTGCAGTCAGCATGCCAATTGCAAAGTCCCTCAAACGTTGCAACATCTGTGGCATTGTGCTGTGTGATCAAACTGCACATTTCAGAGAGGTCTTTTATTGTGGGCAGTCTAAGGCACACCTGTGCAATATTCATGCCGTCTAATCAGCACCTTGATATGCCACACCTGTGAGGTGGGATGGAATATCTCGGCAAAGGAGAAGTGCTCACTAACACAGATTTAGACAGATTTGTGAACAATATTTGAGAGTAATGGGTCTTTTGTGTATGTAGAAAATGTTTCAGATCTTTGAGTTCAGCTCATGCAAAATGGGAGCAAAACCAAAAGTGTTGCGTTTATATTTTTGATCAGTGTATGTTACAGGATTGCATAATTTATTAATTTATCCTGGCATCTCTCAGACACCACCACTCCTCAACTTACATGTTTCTCTGTATGTCCCTCCATACATAGAGTGCTGATAAAGATACAATTTTTGCTCAAACAATGATTAGTTTTAAAACTCCCGACTCATATTTCTTGTCTGTCTAAGCAGTGCGCAGAATTTCCTCCAGATGCATCTTCACACTACTCCCCCTGCCTCCTGCTTTTAACAGCTGACAGGGAGAAAGCAGGAGGCAGAGGCGAGAAGCAGAAGCTGTATCACATAGGATACACAGAGAAGAGTTAGGGGACAAAAGTTCTTTGTCACTGATCTGTCACTAGATGCTCTTAGATAGGGCTCAAAGCAGTGCAGTGTGATGAGACTTTGCCAGCTCAGTCTCTGCAAAGCCAGAGGCATAATGGAAAACGTCGGCTGCATTACAGAAACCAAATCAGAGAGGAAGGAGGAATCAAGATGGCACATCAATTTAAACAGGTATACACAAAGCATAGACAAGAGTTTTTTCATAGCCTATGCCGCACTATATATATATATATATATATATATATATATATATATATATATATATATATATATATATATATATATGTAGAAATGGACAGCACATCCAGTAGAAAAATATATTCAAAAAATTTTATTCAGCCACAGTGGCACAAGAGGCGACGTTTCGGCTCAAAATCCTGAGCCTTTCTCAAGCATAAAGACATAAGTGAAACATATCATATAAATAGGTGACATGATTAAGGGGTGGAGTCAAACAATTCATGAAAATAATGTGATAAAAAGAATGTGCAAACATAATTACAATAATTCATACAACCATATAGATATTGCAGATGATGATACACCACTTAATGTGATACATAATCAAAAAATGATACAGTGAAATAACATAATGAGCATGTAAGTGTAAATGCCGCCGATTGCCATCAGCTGTTACATATCAGCATAAATATATTAATTTAATCAATTTTTTTAAAAAGAAGAGGGAAACCAGATGGGAGGGGTGACATACCGCATGTAGACCACGTACTTCCCCAAGTCCGCCATAGCCGAGCCTTAGCGTCTATCATTAAGCAATGCGCAGACGTCAGGATGCGTCTCGGCAAAATGACGTCATGCTACGTTCACGTAGTTCTGAGCGGCGCATCTGAAGACCGCATCAGTCCTCCGGTGCGCATGCCCACATGAGGTCTAGTATGGAAGCGCCATTTTAGAAGCTGGCAGTGTGGTCCCAAAGTAGAAAACTGTTATCATTAATTATAAATCAGGCTCATATGAGGCGAAAAAAAGGAGACGGGTGCCCCTGTCAGGGGGCTCCAGTATCCATATGTTGGGCAAGCAATATAAACATGATCGGCATTCTCATGTCAATCATGTGTACCAATGCCGCCCCAATCACACCTCCTTCTAAAGCCTATGAGAGAGGGATTCTCCTCACAACTATGCGGTCAACACATGCATTGTCTATAACTCTGTCGAGACACAGCCTAAAACCAGACCATCGGAAAAAATAATAATCAGCTATAGTAAGGCGGACATTTGGGTACGGTGTCATCCAATACGGTAGATCAGCTCCCCATCCCTTTTGTTCCTCTTCATATATGACATCATATCATCTATAGAAACAGATGAAAAAATACATGAAAAAAGAAAAATTAGAGACATGAGTTAAAACATGTTGAAACACTTATGTCTAACAAACACCACCGACCCCAAGGAAAGAAGACTAGATAATCAGACATACAGGAACATTTGAAAGGCAAACCACTTATTTATGTATAAACCCCTAAATTATAGTCTACATTGAGACCGTGGGGTCTCAAGGTATTGAGTGTATATATCCAAAAAAGTTCTTTCTTTTTTAATAACAGGTTTCTATTACCCCCTCGTCGAGGCTGTGGGATATGATCAATAATCCAACATTGAAGTTGGCTTTCTGAGTGATTTTTTTCCACAAAATGTTTTGGAATAGGTAGATCCTTCCGTTTTTTCCTAATTGTAGAGCGGTGATTATTTAGCCGTGTTTTAAGGTCAGTAGATGTCTCGCCTACATATAAGAGTTTACAGGGGCAACTCAAGACATAAACGACAAAATTAGAATTACAAGTAAGGTAAAAAGAAATGGGGTATTCTACTTTCGTAGTTGGGTGTATAAATACCTTACTTTTACAAATATGTCTGCAGTTGACACAGCTGAGACAAGGAAAGCATCCCTTGCTCCGCTGGGCCAATGTGCTTTGTCTCAATCCAGGACCTGGGCCAATGTCTGCTCGTACTAATTGATCTCTCAAATTCCTAGATCTCCGATAGGAGAACAGGGGAGGAGATTTAAATTCAGGAATATGCCCCAGACACCCACCTAGAATTCCCCAATGTTTACTGATAACTCGATTGATGGTACGACTGTGTGCAGTGTATTTCGTAATAAATGGAATCCTATTCTGTGGAGTTTTTTTGATATTCCTTTTTAATGATTCACTTCTGTCCATGTCTTTGACTATATCAATTTGAGATTGAAGTAATCTAGAGGGATAACCTCTTTGTTTGAACTTGTAAGCCATGGTATCGAGTGATTTCTCCAAGTCCTCATGGTTGGAGGTAATTCTCTTAGCCCTGAGGAATTGAGAGAAAGGGAGGTGCTCAACCATATTCCGTGGGTGACTGCTCGAAAAATGCAAGAGAGTATTTTTATCTGTGGGCTTGGTAAACAAGGTAGTATGTATACAACCATCCTGGATTTTAACAGTTGTGTCCAAAAATTGGATCTCTGTATCCGAATATATTAAGGTAAACTGTAGATCCTTGTTAATACTATTGAGATAGCCCTGAAAGTCCAACAGACTAGAGCTATCACCAGTCCAGATGAGGAAGACGTCGTCGATGTATCTCCACCACCTCAGAATCTTGCTGTGGTGGTGGGATACATAGACGACATCCTCCTCAAAACACCGCATAAAGATGTTGGCATAAGTTGGGGCCACATGGGACCCCATTGCCACACCCCTAATTTGCTTGTAAAATATATCCTGAAACAGAAAATAATTCTGTCTCAGAATAATATTCAAAAGGTCTATCACAAAGTCACAAGTATGTATAGTTAGAGATGATAGCTCCAACATACGCCTAACCGCATCCGAGTATGCTGTAAATTCCTCAGGGGATAATAATGTCTGTAGTGCCCGTTCGACATCACCTATTTCACTGCTATTGAAATAGGTGATGTTGAACGGGCACTACAGACATTATTATCCCCTGAGGAATTTACAGCATACTCTGATAGTGTGTCTCATCATGTTTCTAAATTTAAGGTGGAACTTGAAGAGGGCAAACGCATTAAATGGATTCGTGATTTGGAGGATTACAAACGAGGTTCGGTTTATACCTGGCAGTTTGAGAACAATCAGTCTCACTCCAAAGATAAAAGAAGAAAGAAAAATATAGAGAAAAATATACAGATATCAGGAACAGAGCAGTCTTCTTCCTCCTTCTCGCCTTTTTTAGGAAGTACAACCACCATCCTGCACCAAAGAGAGGCCGCACTAGACGTGGTGGCCGCAGACACCGACGGACCCCCAAAACTGCGCAACAACAAGATTCGCACACAGGTGGGCAAAGCACAGATGTCGAAAAAGAAATAACTGTTTTCAACTTATCTTCCAAGGTCCTTACTCCGATGCAAGTAAGTGTCCTAAGTAGAGGACTAACTTTTTGCCCTTCCGCCACACTTGATTGGTTTGATTTGGACATTGATTTAATTGCTTTTTTCCGTAGGATCAAGCTAAAAGCCTGGTTTCATAATAAGACGTGGACCAATACTGCCCAACAGAGTGAGCTCACGTTGGGTAGTCTTGATCTACGTCTAAAGAGTAATTTCTCCCCTATGATTAATGTATCCGCTATAGATGCCTATATGGCCGCAGTGAGAACTGAGCTGTCGTGTTATAGATCATCCTGTGATATGAACACACTCAAGAACCCCAATCTAACAACCTCAGAGATTGAGGCAATTGAACAACTAAGAAATGATCCCCTCCTGACTGTAAAACCTGCGGATAAGGGTGGTGGGATAGTGGTTCTGGATACCTCCAAATATATTGGGGAAATCAGACGACAGCTCAGTGATACTGAGGTTTATTTGGCATTACAAGCGGATCCCAAATTTGAGATTGCTAGAATGATTGACAAGTGTCTAACCAGTGCGGCCCAGGCCGGTATTATTGATAATGATCTTGTGGAGTTTTGTACTATTGGTCATCCGGTTACACCGGTTATATATG
The DNA here is from genome assembly GCF_014858855.1 of Bufo gargarizans. NCBI lineage: Eukaryota > Metazoa > Chordata > Amphibia > Anura > Bufonidae > Bufo > Bufo gargarizans. Next base: position 35,693,422 of record NC_058087.1, read on the forward strand.
TACTTCCAAAAGTACACAAATCATTGGTCGACCCCCCTGGTCGTCCGATTGTATCAGGATCAGAGTCCATTTTTAGCAATATCTCAATTTTTCTAGACAAAATGTTACAAACTTATGCATGTGGGGCGGGATCATACATTCAGGACACCACTGATTTTTTATGCAAACTAGGAGAGGTGGACCTTGGGGATACACAATCTATTATTCTGGCATCATTTGATGTGACGTCTTTATATACGTCTATTGACCATGACCTTGGAGTCAGTGCAGTTAGGCGTATGTTGGAGCTATCATCTCTAACTATACATACTTGTGACTTTGTGATAGACCTCTTGAATATTATTCTGAGACAGAATTATTTTCTGTTTCAGGATACATTTTACAAGCAAATTAGGGGTGTGGCAATGGGGTCCCATGTGGCCCCAACTTACGCCAATATCTTTATGCGGTGTTTTGAGGAGGATGTCGTCTATGTATCCCACCACCACAGCAAGATTCTGAGGTGGTGGAGATACATCGACGACGTCTTCCTCATCTGGACTGGTGATAGCTCTGGTCTGCTGGACTTTCAGGGCTATCTTAATAGTATTAACAAGGATCTACAGTTTACCTTAATATATTCGGATACAGAGATCCAATTTTTGGACACAACTGTTAAAATCCAGGATGGTTGTATACATACTACCTTGTTTACCAAGCCCACAGATAAAAATACTCTCTTGCATTTTTCGAGCAGTCACCCACGGAATATGGTTGAGCACCTCCCTTTCTCTCAATTCCTCAGGGCTAAGAGAATTACCTCCAACCATGAGGACTTGGAGAAATCACTCGATACCATGGCTTCATAAGTTCAAACAAAGAGGTTATCCCTCTAGATTACTTCAATCTCAAATTGATATAGTCAAAGACATGGACAGAAGTGAATCATTAAAAAGGAATATCAAAAAAACTCCACAGAATAGGATTCCATTTATTACGAAATACACTGCACACAGTCGTACCATCAACCGAGTTATCAGTAAACATTGGGGAATTCTAGGTGGGTGTCTGGGGCATATTCCTGAATTTAAATCTCCTCCCCTGTTCTCCTATCGGAGATCCAGGAATTTGAGAGATCAATTAGTACGAGCAGACATTGGCCCAGGTCCTGGATTGAGACAAAGCACATTGGCCCAGCGGAGCAAGGGATGTTTCCCTTGTCTCAGCTGTGTCAACTGCAAACATATTTGTAAAAGTAAGGTATTTATACACCCAACTACGAAAGTAGATACCCTATTTCTTTTTACCTTACTTGTAATTCTAATTTTGTCGTTTATGTCTTGAGTTGCCCCTGTAAACTCTTATATGTAGGCGAGACATCTACTGACCTTAAAACACGGCTAAATAATCACCGCTCTACAATTAGGAAAAAACGGAAGGATCTACCTATTCCAAAACATTTTGTGGAAAAAAATCACTCTAGAAAGCCAACTTCAATGTTGGATTATTGATCATATCCCACAGCCTCGACGAGGGGGTAATAGAAACCTGTTATTAAAAAAGAAAGAACTTTTTTGGATATATACACTCAATACCTTGAGACCCCACGGTCTCAATGTAGACTATAATCTAGGGGTTTATACATAAATAAGTGGTTTGCCTTTCAAATGTTCCTGTATGTCTGTTTATCTAGTCTTCTTTCCTTGGGGTCGGTGGTGTTTGTTAGACATAAGTGTTTCAACATGTTTTAACTCATGTCTCTAATTTTTCTTTTTTCATGTATTTTTTCATCTGTTTCTATAGATGATATGATGTCATATATGAAGAGGAACAAAAGGGATGTGGAGCTGATCTACCGTATTGGATGACACCGTACCCAAATGTCCGCCTTACTATAGCTGATTATTATTTTTTCTGATGGTCTGGTTTTAGGCTGTGTCTCGACAGAGTTTTAGACAATGCATGTGTTGACCGCATAGTTGTGAGGAGAATCCCTCTCTCATAGGCATTAGAAGGAGGTGTGATTGGGGCGGCATTGGTACACATGATTGACATGAGAATGCCGATCATGTTTATATTGCTTGCCCAACATATGGATACTGGAGCCCCCTGACAGGGGCACCCGTCTCCCTTTTTCGCCTCATATGAGCCTGATTTATAATTAATGATAATAGTTTTCTACTTTGGGACCACACTGCCAGCTTCTAAAATGGCGCTTCCATACTAGACCTCATGTGGGCATGCGCACCGGAGGACTGATGCGGTCTTCAGATGCGCCGCTCAGAACTACGTGAACGTAGCATGACGTCATTCTGCCGAGACGCATCCTGACGCCTGCGCATTGCTCAATGATAGACGCTAAGGCCTGGCTATAGCGGACTTGGGGAAGTACGTGGTCTACATGCGGTATGTCACCCCTCCCATCTGGTTTCCCTCTTCTTTTTAAAAAATTGATTAAATTAATATATTTATGCTGATATGTAACAGCTGATGGCAATCGGCGGCATTTACACTTACATGCACATTATGTTATTCCACTGTATTATTGTTCGATTATGGATCACATTAGTGGTGTATTATCATCTGCAATATCTATATGGTTGTATGAATTATTGTAATTATGTTTGCACACTCTTTTTATCACATTATTCTCATGAATTGTTTTACTCCACCCCTTAATCATGTCACCTATTTATATGATATGTTTCACTTATGTCTTTATGCTTGAGAAAGGCTCAGGATTTTGAGCCGAAACGTCGCCTCTTGTGCCACTGTGGCTGAATAAAATTTTTTGAATATATTTTTCTACTGGATGTGCTGTCCATTTCTACATACAAATGTTGGGTAAGCAGTGATAACCCTGGACATAGCACCCGCTACACTGTTATGTTTTGGTGCTGCCACATTTTTCCATTTTTATATATATATATATATATATATATATGAAAAAAAATAACTGGAGTGCTTCTTTATTGGAAACTAGTCACTTTGAAAATACACTTACAGGCTATGTACACCTTTCGGGGCCATTTTTTTAATTATTGCAATGTACTTATTTTGAGCTAAAAATAATTTATTCAATTTCTAAAAAATATGGCATCCTTTGTCTGTACAGAGCTGACATGCTCTAGTAGCATCCTTTGGATTTTCTGCCTTTTCTATCAGACCAGCAGCAGACGGACTCCTTATCTCTGCTCTCTGACATTATAAACACTCATTATAGCTCAGTTCTAAAAATGCAAATACTACAGGACACGATCAATAATTCTCTAGATTTCCTTTAAGGAGTCTTCCTGAAAATGCGTTAAAGACAAAGTAAGGAGCATCTGACAGGTAAAATGCATGTAAGGACTATCATTTAAAGGGTATCTGTCAGCAGATTTGTACCTATGACACTGGCTGACCTGTTACATGTGCACTTGGCAGCTGAAGGCGTCTGTGTTGGTCCCATCTTCATATGTTACAAGCATTACTAAGAAAAATTATGTTTTAATATATGTAAGTTAGACTTTAGAAGAAACAGTTGCTCTTACACCTAGAAACGTATCTCTCTCTGCAACTACCCCGCCCTTTTCACTTTGATTAATGGGGAGTGAGGACGTTTACACTGGCCCTGTCAATGAAAGTGCAGAGGGTGCAGCAGTTGCAGAGAGAGCAGAGCCTCTAGGTGTAATGGCAACGCCCCCGTTGCTCCTAGAAGCTCATTTGCATATACTAAAATCATCATTTTTCTCAGCAATGTGGACACATATGAACATGGGAGCAACACAGATGCCTTCAGCTGCCAAGCGCACATGTAACAGGTCAGCCAGTGTCATAGGAACAAATCTGCCGACAGATGCCCTTTAAAGAGTTCCTTTGGTTACCAAGTACATTCCCAGTATAACAAAAAAAAACATGAACTGAAGAAACAGTAATATACTTTTAAATCCACACTAGTTTATAGCCTAGGTCCCAGGGCCAGTTTATTGATAATGGGCTCTAGGCAATAAGCAAGGCTGCCATACTGTGTTGTTTTTTTTTTTTGTATCATTTTTCACCTTACATATAAATATCTCTAGTGACCTATGGTAGTGACAGGGTTAACTGTAAATTCCCTAGTGGTCTAAAGTGGTGCTGGTAGACATTTTATTGTATATTTCCTAGTAGTCCAGGGAAGTTAAGGGGTCACTAGTAAATTCAGATTGCTCTGGAGCCATTTTTAGGGGAGGCCCCAAGAAATAAATTCCCAATGTTATGTAAAAGGGCAACCTACACTATAAAGGAGAAATACTATTCAAATATTCTGCCAGGAATGTCATAGATACATGTGGGAAGATCACATCAGTAAAATCTGTGATTTCAAGACCTCCAGTGATTTTCAGAATGAGAAGGCTCCATAGAGCTATTAAACCACTTTGGCACTGCTAAGAAATGTCTGATAGTGAAACTCTGATCCTAGGTTGTAAACAAAAAGCCATACACATGTCAAAGTGCTTCAAGGTGTTGTCCGGTTTAGAAATTCAATTTCCAAATACCCAGATTAGGAATTCCAAATTAGGCTACTATTACACTAGCGTTTTGGCTTTCCATTTGTGAGATTCGTTCAGGGCTCTCAAAAGCGGTCCAAAACAGATCAGTTTTGCCATAATGCATTCTGAATGGAAAAGGATCCGCTCAGAATGCATCAGTTTGCCTCCGTTCAGTCACCATTCCGCTCTGGAGGCGGACACCAGAACACTGCCTGCAGCGTTTTGCAGTCCGCCTGACGAAGCGGAGCCAATTGGCACACAATGTAAGTCAACGGGGACGGATCCGTTTTCTCTGACACAATCTGGCACAATAGAAAACTGATCCGTCTTTCCATGGTGTTCAAGAACGATCCGTCATGGCTATAGAAAACATAATACAACCGGATGCATGTGGTTGTATTATTGTAACCGAAGCGTTTTTGCAGATCCATGACGGATCTGCAAAAAACGCTAGTGTGAAAGTAGCCTTGAAGGGATTGTTCAGTTTTAAGAGGCAACTTGACAACTCAGGGGATCAACCTGTAATAAAGAATAGATTAGAGATGAGCGAATTTGGCAAAATTTAGTTTGTTTCAAGTTTGCCAAATCTTTTGAAAAAATTGGTTCGAATACAAATCAATTCGTTTAAAACCAACGAGAAAGAGAAAGAGAGAACCTAGAACACAAATTGCATTACACAACAATATATATATGTTGTCTAAGGGGTACTCTTTCTCATTATGGAGAGCCCCTAGTATGCGGAGTACAGGTGTGCAGTATTGTAGGCCAGGCAATGCCCCTCCAGGTTTCTGGGAAATATATTCAAATTAGCTTTCCTAAGATGCCAGGAGATGTTGACCATGATAATTTGCATATATTTTCCCCAGAAATCAAAAGGAGCGTAGTCCAGCCTACAATATTCATCACATATATCACCTGGTCTCCATAATAAAAATAGTACCCACCCAGAAGGTTTTTCCTGAAAGAGCTAGTTGCAGATGTGAGACTGGCTTAGCTATTTTTGTAGCTTTGCTACATAAGCATGTTTAAAAGGCCTTCCTGCATGTCTGCTAAATCCACTGTGTGAAAATAACACAGCACTCATATGGATGCTGTGTTCTCCTTACGGTTTACCTAATTGCTGTGCAGTAGCAAGTATTTATATCTCCTGCTGTCCCAAATCACCTGAGGATACATCATCAGTATAGCAAAAATAGACAATACCTTTAGCAATTTGAATTCACTATTTTGGATCAACTTCAGATGAACAATAGAGACCTCTGAAATATCCTTCAACTAGAATTGAGACAAGAGAATTACAACACACCACAAAGTTTACACCTCGCCCAACAAAACATGCAAGCTAGTTCTCTTTCTAGGAGGTCAAGAGAACCACGTGAGAAATTTGCCTTACTTGGTTGATTGGCACCCTCTTTGGCGGTGCTCTTTATCATTAGGGAGACCCAAAAATATGTATGAGCATTGTATGACAGACGACACTACTTTTGGTTTATAGAAATCACATTTGCGTACTAGGCTCTCTCTCTCTCTCATTGGTTCACCTGAAACAAACCACAGGTTCGTATGAATTTACTTTTTGAAAAACTCGGACTGAATTATGAACTAGTTTACTCATTCTTAGAATAGATGATAACTTACCTGACCGATCCAACGTTGCCAGCCCAGTTCTTCCAGCAGGGTTCTGTTTTCCTGGCTGCAGCAGTGACATCACGTTAACAAAATGTGATGTCACAGGACAACCTCTTTAACCCACCACCAGTCACATAAAAATTGTAAAAGCCTCCCGAAAATTTCATTTTTATTGCAGATTTTGAATTTACGTCTAAAGTAAATATAGTTGGTGCACAACTCATCTGACATAGTGTGTTTTAACCACTTAGTGACATTAGCCTTAAAGGGATTGCCCCACAAAAATATTCACATTTTTTTAAACCAGCACCAGGATCTAAATATTTTGTAATTCCATGTAATTAAACAATTAGTGTAGCCACTGAGCTATTCAATAAAATGTACCACCTGCTGTGTGTTCCTAATTTTTCCATCCACCTCACTCAGGTGGTCACACACGTTCAGTTTAAACTTCTAGCTACCACCAGCTATATCTTCTGTTAGAAGGTGTGGTAGTTAAGGGGAAAAAGCTACAGCAGAAAGGACTAACCCCAACAAAAAAGAGATACTGCCCCTGAGCTGCCAGATTGAAATCTAGAAGAGCAATGGGAGCAATGCATGGGGAGATCTCTGGATCCATGTGAGGTACAGGGCTGGTTCTAGCTTTGTTAGATAGAGATTGTCATGTAAAAAAATTAAAATCAGATATATTATACTACATCAATCATGGCAAAACCAAGTGTCGCTGCAATCCAGAACATTTTTATTTTTCTGCCGACATAACCGTGTGAGAGCTAATATATTAGATCCCTCTTGAGTGATAATTATTATTGTTATTATATTGTGTGGTAGTCCATGTTATCCTTCCCCTGGGGTTATAAGAAAGGATAATTTTTATCTCCTCCCTGCAATCTGTCAACTTCCCCACTGCCCCTCAATCCTCTTCTAAGCTGAAGGTGGAAGGGCTGATTTAACCTCTCATTTCTCAAGCTCTGTAGGAGATGCTGAGAAGATTTAAACCAAGACCAGGATTGCAGAATTATCTCCACCACATAAGGAGATATAGACTTTAGTAATTGGGTCAGGAGTAAAAACAGTAATGTTTTAAAGTGAAGATTATCAGCTTTCAAACAAGACCAGGCCCATATCTAGCTCCTACAGAACTTGAAATATGAAGGGTTAAAGCACCCCTCACCCTGCTGCTTGAGCTCTGATGGGGCTGAACTGTTAGATCCTCTTCTCAAAGCCTGAGCAAAGCTCGGTCAAAACATTTAAGGGGTTTATGCAGGAAATTCCTGAATTAGGGATCTCTATCAATTAGTTGGTATAGAGAACAACAGTGTCTCTCTTACTCTGGAGGACTTGACAAGTATGTGAATTATATGTAAAGCCCATTGATTTTGATTAGTAACATGTAATGCTTTTTTTAAACAAAATGTATTACACACAAAAGGCTTGAACATTTATTTCCTGGCCCCCTTGCAGACTACATCTGTTTATTGTGGGTGGAGGCACAGGACACCATTTCATCAGTTTCATTTTTAACAAAATAGAAATTGCCCAAAGCGGCCAACGACTTTAAAATGTCATGTTAGATTTTAAAGGGGTTGTCCAGGTTCAGAGCTGAACTGGGACATACCACCATTTTCATCCAGGCAGCTCTCCTGACTTGAGCATCGAAGCAGTTCATGCTCCGATGCTCTCCCCTGCCCTAAATCGCGCAGGGCAAAGGCATTTTTTGGAGATCCGTTGAAGTACCGGGCTCTCCATGGGGCTGCTAGGAAGCCTGATGACGTCACCGGCACTGATGGCATGCTTTAGCGCTGCCCTAGCCAGTAAAATAGCTAGGGCAGCGCTAAAGCACGCCCATCTGAGTCGGTGACATCACCAAACACACTGCCGGGCGGAAGCTTCTGCCCGGCAGTGTGTGATTGTAAACAAAAGAGCACTTGCCCTGCGCGATTTAGCGTGGGGCAAAGTAGAGCATCGAATCACAAACTGCTCCGATGCTCAAGTCAGTGGGGCTGCCGGGGTGAAATTATGGGTATGTCCGGGTTCAGCTCTGAACCCGGACAACCCGTTTAAGTTGCAGAAATCTCTAAGCAGTGCCAAAGGAGTAATCAGGCTTTCCTCCATCTAGGGCAGGAGTGGGGAACCTTTTGTCAAACATATAATTAACTTAGGGGTTACAGAAATTGCCCTTCAATAATAAAATTAAAAAAAATATAGAGTGCTGTATTTTAGCAGCACAAAATGGCCCCTGCACTATATACAGTGCTGTCCATAATTATTTATACCCCTGGCAAATTTTTACTATTCAACCCGCAAGTAATTTTTTTACGGCAAATGACATACTGTAGGTGTCTCCAAAAAGATAATAAGACGATGTACAAGAGGCATTATTGTTGGGGGAAAAAAAAAAAACATTTCTCAGCTTTTATTTACATTTGAGCAAAAAGTGTCCAGTTGGCGTAAAAAAGGAGAAGCCTTAAACCCAAAGAACACCATCCCCACTGTCAATCATGGTGGTGGGAACCTAATGCTTTGGGGGTGTTTTTCAGCCAATGGACCAGGGAACCTAATCACAGTAAACAGCACCATGAAAAAAGAGCAATACATGAGGATTCTCAACGACAACATTAGGCAGTCTGCAGAGAAACCTGGCCTTGGGCACCAGTGGACATTTCAACATGACAATGACCCAAAACACACAGCAAAAGTGGTGAAGAAATGGTTAGCAGACAACAACATTAACGTTTTGGAGTCCAGACTTGAATCCAATTGAGAATCTGTGGAGGGAGCTAAAGATCAGGGTGATGGCAAGAAGATTTGAAGCTCATTGCTAAAGATGAATTGGCAAAAATACCTGTGGAGACATGCAAAAAGCTGCTCTGCAATTATAGGAAGCGTTTGATTGCTGTAATAGCCAATAAAGGCTTTTCTATTGATTATTGAGAAGGGTATGAACAATTTTGGACTGGACACTTTTTACTCAAATGTAAATAAAAGCTGAGAAATGTTTTTTTTCCACAATAATGCCTCTTGTACATCGTCTTATTATCTTTTGGGAGACCACTGTCATTTCCTGTCAAATAATTACTTGCTGGTTGAATAAAAGTAACCTTAAGTCAAAATTTGCCAGGGGTATGAATAATTATGGGTAGCACTGTATATTACATATAGTTCAGGTGCCATTTTGACCAAACATAGCAGTCTAAGTTCAGAATGTTATGTATTTAGTTCTTTATTTGGCATTAATGGCAGCCAAGCTCATCCCAGGGGGGCCCAGAGACGGTTTCATCCAGCTTTTACTCTCCCTGCCACTGTCCCTGCCTTTTACTTCGCAAATGTGTAGTTTTCTCAGCATCAGGTCTGCCCCCCCCCCCCCCAAACTCCATAAGCCTATCAGACCCCCAGCCTACATCAGCCTCAGATCAGACCCCCAGCCTACATCAGCCTCAGATGAGACTCCCATCAGACCCTCCCTATCCTCGAATCAGACCCCATTAAACCCCCAGCCTCAGATCAGACCACCATCAGACTCCCAGCCTCATATTAGACCACCCAGCCTCAGATCAGACCCCATCAGACCCCTCAGCCTCAGAGCGGACCCCTCAGCCTCAGAGCAGATCCCTGTTAGACCCCCCCAGCCTCAGATCAGAGCCCTATCAGATCCACATACAGCCCGCAAGATCAATACAGCCCTATATTTGGCGTATTTCTGGCACAGGTTGTGGTGCAAAAGTCTGGCACAGGTTGTGGTGCAAAAGTCTAAAAAGGTGGGCGTGGGTGGAGGGGGAAGGGGACGGGCTGGCAGGCATAGAAAATGGTCTAAATGTAAGACAACTAGGAAGCTGTCTCACATTTAGAAGCGGACGTGGATCATCAGAACTTCGGCACAAGACTTTATTAAGACCGGCGTCTAAAACTCCCGTCTTAATAAATGTGCCCTTTGGTTTGCGGTCTTAGCTCTGTATCTAAATTTCTTGACCAAGGCAAAATATTTAAAGGGGTTATCCAGGAAATAATATTGATGACCTATCCACAGTCAATATTACATTAGTGTAGCTCCAAGTCCTAGCACCCCCCGCAGATCAGCTGCTTCAGGAAGCTGCAGCGCTCATCGGAGATCTAGTGAGAGCAGTGGCCTCCCAGGCGCTTAACAAGTACAGCGTTGTATGCCGTATAGCGGCTAAGCTTGGTATTGCAGCTCAGCCCCATTAATTTCAGTCACAGTGCTCAGGGAGTGCCCTGACTCTTCTAAAAGGTGACACCCGGGACCCCCACTTATCTGATATTGATTACTTATCCTGAGAATAGGTCATCAATATTAATTAACGAATAACCCCTTTAATTGGCACCACCCCTGGCAAATAGGGAAAATACCCTGTTCCCTTCTCTGATAAGTAACCATATAAATAAATTCCAATCATTCTTGAAAAGGGAGGTGAACCGAAATCAAAGACTATAATAACATTTTGACTAGATTTTTCCATGATAATTGAAACTCGCATTATCCTCTTCTCATTGTCTGGGACAGATAACAGTATCACGTGTATCTGCAATCTAACACTTCCGATCTTTATTCCCTTATTTCCCTTACAATGGATGTGCAGGGCGATCACGCAGGGATCATGCTCAGGGGACCGCACCGGCAAAAAAGACAACTCCCCAGCCATGTATTAGATAAGCTTATTAAAATGAACCTTCTTTCTCCATATATTATACCATTCAATTCAATGGTGCAATGATAAAAAGAAGCCTTTCCAGTTATTTTTACTTCATATTTTTTGCATAGGGACATAACAAAAGGGACTTGTGTCTCGTTTGTCTATTACGGGTGAGAAATGAAGTCTGCGGCATCCCACAAGTGCACCATCCAGCCGTGCGCTTATTAAAATAGAATCAAGTTCCCTTATTCAATTCCCATATGGTTCTGCCATTAGGGAAATCTATATTAACAGAGCCCAGAGGCATGCAGTGCAAACTGACACCGGCATCCAAAACAAACTTTGCTGGCTGAGCAAGAAGTTTAAGCCGCTATGCTCTTTACTATGGAATTGCCATTTGCAAAACAGGTGGCCAAGCCAAGTAAAAATTGATAGCCAATTAGACAAAATTAGTAGCCAATTTGTCACTTTAAGGATATGATTAGGAGGCAATCTCTACTGAACTGTAACAACAAATTAGGCACGAGTGGATCATTAAAAAGCTTTGTGTCTACTCCTGTAGCCTACCACATTCTGCTGGTGTAGACGTGTGTGTTCCCAGTAATGGTGTGCTATGTATCACCTACGCCAGTACCACTCAGTCTATCCTGGATTCTTCCGCTGCATAGAAATACAGAGGATCTGAGTGAATCTATGCTCATTTCCCTTCTGCAAAGCCAGACAAGCTTATTTTTGGGGTAATTCAGCACTATGGACAGCTACCAGGATACGGTAACTGTCTATAATAGATCTGTTATATAACAATTATGTAATAAGGAAATACCAGACTCCGCTTATTGTCTGTACACAGCATACTTACCCTGAAATATACTTTGTACTAGAATACAATTCTATTATTATTTCAACCCACATCTAGATGAGGAATGTACACACACACACACACACACACATACATATATATCTATTTAATCTATCTATCTGGGAATCATTTATTAAACCGAAATACACCTGACAAAGTACCTCTGCACCGCAATCTGCGACTTTGCTCGCTCACGCCAGGTCTAAAAAAGTGGGCTTGGCGTGGGCAGTGAAGGGGAGGAGCGGTCAGAACCGTCTCATTCATCCCAATTCCGCAAGATACATCGAAAGATAGGACATGTCCTCTGTTTTGCAGTGCGGAGGCATAGATCCGGAAGCCCACGGAGGGGCTTCTGTGGGTATCCATGGGCTTCCAGGTCCATGCCTCCGTGCCGTAAAAGATAGGACATGTCCTATCTTTCGCCGTATCGTGCAGATTGCGGACCCGTTCAAGGCAATGGGTCCACATCGCAATGTGGAGATCGTGTGAATGTAGCCTTACTCAAAGTTTGTTTGTACCTTATGATAAAATCAGCATACTGTGTAGTATGTGTATGCGATCCTGCAGCTCTGACTCTTTTCACCTGCTTTTCAGCCATGTCTACGTCACAGCAGGTAAACTGTGGATTTGTTTTCCTGGGATACAACACAAAGCTGCTCGCTGCTTTGACCTCACAGGAATTTTATCCTGATCACAAAGGTGTTAATGAAGTGAAAGCGCTAGAAAGGGGCGGTTGTCAGGGACACCTTCACTATGCTACCTTCAAACTACAATAGAGACTTCAAAGCTGATGACAAGACAATGAATCAGGCTTACCTCTGCATGCATTAAAACAGTCAGCATATTACACACATACATACATTTCACACATGCATACGTGTACCCGCATTAGGTGTTGTTGTACCAGGGTCACCAAAATGGAGTATAAAAAGTTAATTGAGGAGCATCACTTTCTCTGAAAATCACTGCTTGGTGTTGGTAATAAAATAGACTATGACACATACACGTAATAAACAAAGGTTAGTCTTTGTATAAGGACAAGCTGTAGAATTTTCTAATATACTTTCTGTATCAATTCCTCATGGGAATCAAGACCTATGCTTTCAGCAATTTAATTGGAGCTTCACTTTTTACCTCCAGTAGATACAAATCTTTCCGGGTCATGTAATGGATGTACATGTCCACAGTTTGCTTTACTTAAAGGGGTATTCCCATCTGGGACATTGATGGCATATCGCTAGGATATGTCATCAATGTCAGAGATGGGTGCAGGTGCCATGTCTGGGACCCATTCCTATCTAGAGAATGGGGAACATGAAGTGAAGAAGAGCACGCTGAGCATACACGGCGTGCTCTCCATTAATATATGGCCTAGCAGGACACTGCCGGAGTTCACCGCCAGACCCTATTGACTATAACGGGATCTGGCATTGGCCAGACAAAAACTGTTGCACTGGCAAAATCTCAGCGCTCATGCTGGAAACCAGCTGAATCCCTGCCAGATTGCATTAAAGTCAATGGGCTCTGGCAGTGCATGGCCCTATCTAGCCCGACCAGGTGAACTCTGGCAGGTTTTTCTTGGACCGGAACAGCCTGCATGATAGTTTTACCTCAAGTTTGGAACTAGCCTTATACATATAACCTTTGTGGGGATTCGCTCTGGTAGACAGGGTGTGGGAACGCAGTACAGAGGCAAATTACCAGGTCTTAAATCAAACTTCTGTGTTTATTCACATAAAGCAAAAAACAAAACGTCGCTTTGCAGTCTTGGTGTTAGTTCACACACAATGGAAGGTCCGCATAGCAAAAAATCACCTTGTTTGCAGTTCTGCCTCCAGCAGTCCATAGCAGGCTTTTAGGGGGCCAGTTTCCCTTACAGACAGGTCTCAGCCCTCCAGCACGGCACAAGCCTCAGATCCCAGCACACACACCTCCTGAGCTCCACTGTCAGACTGAGGTGAGGGGCACCTGGCAGTGCTGGCTGTAAACACCTATGTGAAATGGCACTATCTAGTGCTTGGAAGGAGAGCCACTGGATAGTGCCATTTCACATAGGTGTTACATCTTTATTTAGGACACTGCGACTGCCCCGGCTGGAATTTACCTCTCCCACTTTCTCGAGTACCTCGTAGGGCCCCTGCCACCTATCTAGAAACTTGCTGTCTACGGTTGGTACCAGAACCAAAACCCGTTCACCCGTGTTAAAGTTCCGGACCCGAGCCTGCCGATTATAGACCCGACTCTGGGCTCGCTGCGCTGCCTCCATATGCTCCCTGAGCGGTTCGAAGGGCGAGAACCCAGTAGAGGCCTGGGGCACCTCTCGCACTGCGAACATGAGATAGGGCAGAAGAAGGTCCCAGTCCCTTCCATCCTTAGACATCACTCTTTTTAACATGTTTTTTAATTTTTGATTAAATCTCTCTACCAGGCCATCCATTTGCGGATGATACATGGACGTCCGTAGCTGTTTTATGTGGAGTAACTTACAGAGTTCCCTCATGACCTTGGACATAAAAGGGGTCCCTTGGTCAGTCAGAACCTCTTTGGGTAGACCCACTCGGGAAAACATCTCCATTAACTCCTTAGCTATGAGTTTGGCTGATGTATGTCGCAGTGGCACCGCCTCCGGGTACCGAGTGGCGTAGTCGAGGACGACCAAGATGTGTTGGTGCCCTTAAGCTAACTTCGGTACTGGGCCTATGAGATCCATAGCGATTTGCTCGAACGGGACTTCGATAATCGAGAGAGGCACCAGGGGGCTCCGGAAATGTGGCTGGGGGCTATTTATCTGGCAGGTTGGGCAAGACTTACAAAACTCTTCTACCTCTCGAAACACACTGGGCCAGTAAAACCTTTGTAGTATCCAGTTCTGAGTTTTCTGCCACCCCAAGTGACCCCCAAGAACATGTTGGTGGACAAGCTCCAATACGAGCTTGCGATACGCCTTAGGCACCACCAGCTGTTCAATATGCTCACCCTGTAGTTGGTTTACCCGATACAGCATTTCCTGGTGAACGACAAAACGGGGAAACATCGACTCGGCCCAAGGTTTTTGTGGTTCACCATCAATAACAACATTCTCCCAGTCCCCGGATAAAGTTAGGTCCCGGTGTTGTGCGGTTCCGAAATTTTTACCGGAGACATTGAGGTCTGCTAATTCAGGACCCGGCGGCAAGTCCTCAACTACTCCTACCAACACACTCAGCAGGGTTGTCTCCCCCTCTTCCACCGAAGTGGCGTCACCCCTACCGCTGGCCCTTCGGCCTCCCAGGGTTCTGGCCTCCCGCCCGAGCCAGGTCACTCTGCTATAGTTACCTCTGACTCAGGGGCATCAACAACTTTCACAGCCGGCCACAGGGTCAGGAAGCCCGGAAAGTCTCTCCCTATTATTAGTTCATAAGGTAAAGTGGTGGCAACGGCCACCTCGTGGGTCCACTTGCCACCAGACTCCCTGAGTCCAACAAAGTCCAATACTGCCAGAGTGTCTCCCACTTCTACCTGGCACAAGTGGGTATTGTCTATAGTCTCTGGGATACCTGATGCACACAGGTTCCTGGCGTACAAGTTGCGGTATCCATACTTAGTCTATATGGGTTCACCCGATGGGGACAGTTGGCCCTTACGTGGCCAGGCTCCTGACACCGCCAGCATACCATCAGAGCCGGGTATACGGGGGGTACACCCCAGGCGGGCTTGGTTGGCACAAGTCTCTGGGTCTGGGACGGAGATTGCTGGGGTTTGGCTGCCCCCCTTCCAAACAAACCCCCTTTCAAATTCCTGGTAGCCTCAAAGCGTTACACCAGGTCCACCATCTCAAGGGCATTACTAGGAGACACCTGGCCGATCCAGTGCTGGAGGGGGTACGGCAAAGCCCTCCAAAACATAGCCAACAGACGGTCCAACATAGCAGTGGACTCAGCACGTCAGGTTGCAGCCATTTTTTGCAATAGGTGTAATAGGGTATAATACTGGGGCCTCGCGGGCTAAGCCGGGTTAAATTCCCACTAATGCACCCGCTGGGCCCGGACTAATACATTCACCCCCAGTGTCACCAGGATCTCACCCTTTACTGTCGGGTAATCAGCTGCTTGATCATCCCGTAAGTCAAAAATACACCTGCTGGGGGTCCAGACGCCAGGAGAACGGAGCGACGACCTCAGCCCATTGCTACCGGGGTAGCTTCTCTCTCACAGCTATCTTCTTGAATATCGCCAATAGGTCTCAACGTAGTCTGCGGGGTATCTTGGGGATCGCCGCACGGACCGCTTTCTGGGCATCGTGGACGCTCTGGGATGCTCCTGCTGCTTGTAAAGCCATCACATGTGTAACAGCAGCTGATTTGTTTCCTGCTGTTGCTTATTGTCCTCCCGCTGTGCAGGTTAGCTTCAACAAGGGCTTTCACGACAGCTTCCCATTTTTTCCCAGGTACACCGTTTGTAATCTGGCCTGGTCTGATGTAAGACATACAACCGTGCCCAGAAAAACAAAAATATTTCGACCTTCACGCCAGCCTCACTACATCTTCCACCAATTGTGGGGATTCGCTCTGGTATTGGGATAAGCGGGTGCAGTACAGAGGCAAA